>NW_027442197.1:0-174423 GCF_048569485.1 Anomaloglossus baeobatrachus | reverse complement strand
CAAACTTGTCCTGTGTGGTGGAGATGAGATTTGATAAAGTAAGTGGAAATCCAGTAAAAGTTTCATTTGGCTACTTTGCACTCTCGAGATAATCGTCACCATGTGCCAAATGCAATAAAAAAGGAATCTGAACACATTCGCGCAAAAATGAAATGACCACAATTTTCTCCAAAACTATAACAGATGCAAACTTGTCCTGTGTGGTGGAGATGAGATTTGATAAAGTAAGTGGAAATCCAGTAAAAGTTTCATTTGGCTACTTTGCACTCTCGAGATAATCGTCACCATGTGCCAAATGCAATAAAAAAGGAATCTGAACACATTCGCGCAAAAATTAAATGACCACAATTTTCTCCAAAACTATAACAGATGCAAACTTGTCCTGTGTGGTGGAGATGAGATTTGATAAAGTAAGTGGAAATCCAGTAAAAGTTTCATTTGGCTACTTTGCACTCTCGAGATAATCGTCACCATGTGCCAAATGCAATATTAAAACAGGAATCTGAACACATTCGCGCAAAAATGAAATGACCACAATTTTCTCCAAAACTATAACAGATGCAAACTTGTCCTGTGTGGTGGAGATGAGATTTGATAAAGTAAGTGGAAATCCAGTAAAAGTTTCATTTGGCTACTTTGCACTCTCGAGATAATCGTCACCATGTGCCAAATGCAATAAAAAAGGAATCTGAACACATTCGCGCAAAAATGAAATGACCACAATTTTCTCCAAAACTATAACAGATGCAAACTTGTCCTGTGTGGTGGAGATGAGATTTGATAAAGTAAGTGGAAATCCAGTAAAAGTTTCATTTGGCTACTTTGCACTCTCGAGATAATCGTCACCATGTGCCAAATGCAATATTAAAACAGTAATCTGAACACATTCGCGCAAAAATGAAATGACCACAATTTTCTCCAAAACTATAACAGATGCAAACTTGTCCTGTGTGGTGGAGATGAGATTTGATAAAGTAAGTGGAAATCCAGTAAAAGTTTCATTTGGCTACTTTGCACTCTCGAGATAATCGTCACCATGTGCCAAATGCAATAAAAAAGGAATCTGAACACATTCGCGCAAAAATGAAATGACCACAATTTTCTCCAAAACTATAACAGATGCAAACTTGTCCTGTGTGGTGGAGATGAGATTTGATAAAGTAAGTGGAAATCCAGTAAAAGTTTCATTTGGCTACTTTGCACTCTCGAGATAATCGTCACCATGTGCCAAATGCAATAAAAAAGGAATCTGAACACATTCGCGCAAAAATGAAATGACCACAATTTTCTCCAAAACTATAACAGATGCAAACTTGTCCTGTGTGGTGGAGATGAGATTTGATAAAGTAAGTGGAAATCCAGTAAAAGTTTCATTTGGCTACTTTGCACTCTCGAGATAATCGTCACCATGTGCCAAATGCAATATTAAAACAGGAATCTGAACACATTCGCGCAAAAATGAAATGACCACAATTTTCTCCAAAACTATAACAGATGCAAACTTGTCCTGTGTGGTGGAGATGAGATTTGATAAAGTAAGTGGAAATCCAGTAAAAGTTTCATTTGGCTACTTTGCACTCTCGAGATAATCGTCACCATGTGCCAAATGCAATAAAAAAGGAATCTGAACACATTCGCGCAAAAATGAAATGACCACAATTTTCTCCAAAACTATAACAGATGCAAACTTGTCCTGTGTGGTGGAAATGAGATTTGATAAAGTAAGTGGAAATCCAGTAAAAGTTTCATTTGGCTACTTTGCACTCTCGAGATAATCGTCACCATGTGCCAAATGCAATAAAAAAGGAATCTGAACACATTCGCGCAAAAATGAAATGACCACAATTTTCTCCAAAACTATAACAGATGCAAACTTGTCCTGTGTGGTGGAGATGAGATTTGATAAAGTAAGTGGAAATCCAGTAAAAGTTTCATTTGGCTACTTTGCACTCTCGAGATAATCGTCACCATGTGCCAAATGCAATATTAAAACAGTAATCTGAACACATTCGCGCAAAAATGAAATGACCACAATTTTCTCCAAAACTATATTAGATGCAAACTTGTCCTGTGTGGTGGAGATGAGATTTGATAAAGTAAGTGGAAATCCAGTAAAAGTTTCATTTGGCTACTTTGCACTCTCGAGATAATCGTCACCATGTGCCAAATGCAATAAAAAAGGAATCTGAACACATTCGCGCAAAAATGAAATGACCACAATTTTCTCCAAAACTATAACAGATGCAAACTTGTCCTGTGTGGTGGAGATGAGATTTGATAAAGTAAGTGGAAATCCAGTAAAAGTTTCATTTGGCTACTTTGCACTCTCGAGATAATCGTCACCATGTGCCAAATGCAATAAAAAAGGAATCTGAACACATTCGCGCAAAAATTAAATGACCACAATTTTCTCCAAAAACTATAACAGATGCAAACTTGTCCTGTGTGGTGGAGATGAGATTTGATAAAGTAAGTGGAAATCCAGTAAAAGTTTCATTTGGCTACTTTGCACTCTCGAGATAATCGTCACCATGTGCCAAATGCAATATTAAAACAGTAATCTGAACACATTCGCGCAAAAATGAAATGACCACAATTTTCTCCAAAACTATAACAGATGCAAACTTGTCCTGTGTGGTGGAGATGAGATTTGATAAAGTAAGTGGAAATCCAGTAAAAGTTTCATTTGGCTACTTTGCACTCTCGAGATAATCGTCACCATGTGCCAAATGCAATAAAAAAGGAATCTGAACACATTCGCGCAAAAATGAAATGACCACAATTTTCTCCAAAACTATAACAGATGCAAACTTGACTTGTCCTGTGTGGTGGAGATGAGATTTGATAAAGTAAGTGGAAATCCAGTAAAAGTTTCATTTGGCTACTTTGCACTCTCGAGATAATCGTCACCATGTGCAAATGCAATATTAAAACAGTAATCTGAACACATTCGCGCAAAATGAAATGACCACAATTTTCTCCAAAACAACTATAACAGATGCAAACTTGTCCTGTGTGGTGGAGATGAGATTTGATAAAGTAAGTGGAAATCCAGTAAAAGTTTCATTGGCTACTTTGCACTCTCGAGATAATCGTCACCATGTGCCAAATGCAATAAAAAAGGAATCTGAACACATTCGCGCAAAAATGAAATGACCACAATTTTCTCCAAAAACTATAACAGATGCAAACTTGTCCTGTGTGGTGGAGATGAGATTTGATAAAGTAAGTGGAAATCCAGTAAAAGTTTCATTTGGCTACTTTGCACTCTCGAGATAATCGTCACCATGTGCCAAATGCAATAAAAAAGGAATCTGAACACATTCGCGCAAAAATGAAATGACCACAATTTTCTCCAAAACTATAACAGATGCAAACTTGTCCTGTGTGGTGGAGATGAGATTTGATAAAGTAAGTGGAAATCCAGTAAAAGTTTCATTTGGCTACTTTGCACTCTCGAGATAATCGTCACCATGTGCCAAATGCAATATAAACAGGAATCTGAACACATTCGCGCAAAAATGAAATGACCACAATTTTCTCCAAAACTATAACAGATGCAAACTTGTCCTGTGTGGTGGAGATGAGATTGATAAAGTAAGTGGAAATCCAGTAAAAGTTTCATTTGGCTACTTTGCACTCTCGAGATAATCGTCACCATGTGCCAAATGCAATATTAAAACAGTAATCTGAACACATTCGCGCAAAATGAAATGACCACAATTTTCTCCAAAACTATAACAGATGCAAACTTGTCCTGTGTGGTGGAGATGAGATTTGATAAAGTAAGTGGAAATCCAGTAAAAGTTTCATTTGGCTACTTTGCACTCTCGAGATAATCGTCACCATGTGCCAAATGCAATAAAAAAGGAATCTGAACACATTCGCGCAAAAATGAAATGACCACAATTTTCTCCAAAACTATAACAGATGCAAACTTGTCCTGTGTGGTGGAGATGAGATTTGATAAAGTAAGTGGAAATCCAGTAAAAGTTTCATTTGGCTACTTTGCACTCTCGAGATAATCGTCACCATGTGCCAAATGCAATAAAAAAGGAATCTGAACACATTCGCGCAAAAATGAAATGACCACAATTTTCTCCAAAACTATAACAGATGCAAACTTGTCCTGTGTGGTGGAGATGAGATTTGATAAAGTAAGTGGAAATCCAGTAAAAGTTTCATTTGGCTACTTTGCACTCTCGAGATAATCGTCACCATGTGCCAAATGCAATATTAAAACAGGAATCTGAACACATTCGCGCAAAAATGAAATGACCACAATTTCTCCAAAACTATAACAGATGCAAACTTGTCCTGTGTGGTGGGAGATGAGATTTGATAAAGTAAGTGGAAATCCAGTAAAAGTTTCATTTGGCTACTTTGCACTCTCGAGATAATCGTCACCATGTGCCAAATGCATTATTAAAACAGTAATCTGAACACATTCGCGCAAAAATGAAATGACCACAATTTTCTCCAAAACTATAACAGATGCAAACTTGTCCTGTGTGGTGGAGATGAGATTTGATAAAGTAAGTGGAAATCCAGTAAAAGTTTCATTTGGCTACTTTGCACTCTCGAGATAATCGTCACCATGTGCCAAATGCAATAAAAAAGGAATCTGAACACATTCGCGCAAAAATGAAATGACCACAATTTTCTCCAAAACTATAACAGATGCAAACTTGTCCTGTGTGGTGGAGATGAGATTTGATAAAGTAAGTGGAAATCCAGTAAAAGTTTCATTTGGCTACTTTGCACTCTCGAGATAATCGTCACCATGTGCCAAATGCAATATTAAAACAGTAATCTGAACACATTCGCGCAAAATGAAATGACCACAATTTTCTCCAAAACTATAACAGATGCAAACTTGTCCTGTGTGGTGGAGATGAGATTTGATAAAGTAAGTGGAAATCCAGTAAAAGTTTCATTTGGCTACTTTGCACTCTCGAGATAATCGTCACCATGTGCCAAATGCAATAAAAAAGGAATCTGAACACATTCGCGCAAAAATGAAATGACCACAATTTTCTCCAAAAACTATAACAGATGCAAACTTGTCCTGTGTGGTGGAGATGAGATTTGATAAAGTAAGTGGAAATCCAGTAAAAGTTTCATTTGGCTACTTTGCACTCTCGAGATAATCGTCACCATGTGCCAAATGCAATAAAAAAGGAATCTGAACACATTCGCGCAAAATGAAATGACCACAATTTTCTCCAAAACTATAACAGATGCAAACTTCTCCTGTGTGGTGGAGATGAGATTTGATAAAGTAAGTGGAAATCCAGTAAAAGTTTCATTTGGCTACTTTGCACTCTCGAGATAATCGTCACCATGTGCCAAATGCAGTATTAAAACAGTAATCTGAACACATTCGCGCAAAAATAAAATGACCACAATTTTCTCCAAAACTATAACAGATGCAAACTTGTCCTGTGTGGTGGAGATGAGATTTGATAAAGTAAGTGGAAATCAAGTAAAAAGTTTCATTTGGCTACTTTGCACTCTCGAGATAATCGTCACCATGTGCCAAATGCAATAAAAAAGGAATCTGAACACATTCGCGCAAAAATGAAATGACCACAATTTTCTCCAAAACTATAACAGATGCAAACTTGTCCTGTGTGGTGGAGATGAGATTTGATAAAGTAAGTGGAAATCCAGTAAAAGTTTCATTTGGCTACTTTGCACTCTCGAGATAATCGTCACCATGTGCCAAATGCATTATTAAAACAGTAATCTGAACACATTCGCGCAAAAATGAAATGACCACAATTTTCTCCAAAACTATAACAGATGCAAACTTGTCCTGTGTGGTGGAGATGAGATTTGATAAAGTAAGTGGAAATCCAGTAAAAGTTTCATTGGCTACTTTGCACTCTCGAGATAATCGTCACCATGTGCCAAATGCAATAAAAAAGGAATCTGAACACATTCGCGCAAAAATGAAATGACCACAATTTTCTCCAAAACTATAACAGATGCAAACTTGTCCTGTGTGGTGGAGATGAGATTTGATAAAGTAAGTGAAATCCAGTAAAAGTTTCATTTGGCTACTTTGCACTCTCGAGATAATCGTCACCATGTGCCAAATGCAATATTAAAACAGTAATCTGAACACATTCGCGCAAAAATGAAATGACCACAATTTTCTCCAAAACTATAACAGATGCAAACTTGTCCTGTGTGGTGGAGATGAGATTTGATAAAGTAAGTGGAAATCCAGTAAAAGTTTCATTTGGCTACTTTGCACTCTCGAGATAATCGTCACCATGTGCCAAATGCAATAAAAAAGGAATCTGAACACATTCGCGCAAAAATGAAATGACCACAATTTTCTCCAAAACTATAACAGATGCAAACTTCTCCTGTGTGGTGGAGATGAGATTTGATAAAGTAAGTGGAAATCCAGTAAAAGTTTCATTTGGCTACTTTGCACTCTCGAGATAATCGTCACCATGTGCCAAATGCAGTATTAAAACAGTAATCTGAACACATTCGCGCAAAAATAAAATGACCACAATTTTCTCCAAAACTATAACAGATGCAAACTTGTCCTGTGTGGTGGAGATGAGATTTGATAAAGTAAGTGGAAATCCAGTAAAAGTTTCATTTGGCTACTTTGCACTCTCGAGATAATCGTCACCATGTGCCAAATGCAATAAAAAAGGAATCTGAACACATTCGCGCAAAAATGAAATGACCACAATTTTCTCCAAAACTATAACAGATGCAAACTTCTCCTGTGTGGTGGAGATGAGATTTGATAAAGTAAGTGGAAATCCAGTAAAAGTTTCATTTGGCTACTTTGCACTCTCGAGATAATCGTCACCATGTGCCAAATGCAGTATTAAAACAGTAATCTGAACACATTCGCGCAAAAATAAAATGACCACAATTTTCTCCAAAACTATAACAGATGCAAACTTGTCCTGTGTGGTGGAGATGAGATTTGATAAAGTAAGTGGAAATCCAGTAAAAGTTTCATTTGGCTACTTTGCACTCTCGAGATAATCGTCACCATGTGCCAAATGCAATAAAAAAGGAATCTGAACACATTCGCGCAAAAATGAAATGACCACAATTTTCTCCAAAACTATAACAGATGCAAACTTGTCCTGTGTGGTGGAGATGAGATTTGATAAAGTAAGTGGAAATCCAGTAAAAGTTTCATTTGGCTACTTTGCACTCTCGAGATAATCGTCACCATGTGCCAAATGCAATATTAAAACAGGAATCTCAACACATTCGCGCAAAAATGAAATGACCACAATTTTCTCCAAAACTATAACAGATGCAAACTTGTCCTGTGTGGTGGAGATGAGATTTGATAAAGTAAGTGGAAATCCAGTAAAAGTTTCATTTGGCTACTTTGCACTCTCGAGATAATCGTCACCATGTGCCAAATGCAATATTAAAACAGTAATCTGAACACATTCGCGCAAAAATGAAATGACCACAATTTTCTCCAAAACTATAACAGATGCAAACTTGTCCTGTGTGGTGGAGATGAGATTTGATAAAGTAAGTGGAAATCCAGTAAAAGTTTCATTTGGCTACTTTGCACTCTCGAGATAATCGTCACCATGTGCCAAATGCAATATTAAAACAGTAATCTGAACACATTCGCGCAAAAATGAAATGACCACAATTTTCTCCAAAACTATAACAGATGCAAACTTGTCCTGTGTGGTGGAGATGAGATTTGATAAAGTAAGCGGAAATCCAGTAAAAGTTTCATTTGGCTACTTTGCACTCTCGAGATAATCGTCACCATGTGCCAAATGCAATAAAAAAGGAATCTGAACACATTCGCGCAAAAATGAAATGACCACAATTTTCTCCAAAACTATAACAGATGCAAACTTGTCCTGTGTGGTGGAGATGAGATTTGATAAAGTAAGTGGAAATCCAGTAAAAGTTTCATTTGGCTACTTTGCACTCTCGAGATAATCGTCACCATGTGCCAAATGCAATATTAAAACAGTAATCTGAACACATTCGCGCAAAAATGAAATGACCACAATTTTCTCCAAAACTATAACAGATGCAAACTTGTCCTGTGTGGTGGAGATGAGATTTGATAAAGTAAGTGGAAATCCAGTAAAAGTTTCATTTGGCTACTTTGCACTCTCGAGATAATCGTCACCATGTGCCAAATGCAATATTAAAACAGGAATCTGAACACATGCGCGCAAAAATGAAATGACCACAATTTTCTCCAAAACTATAACAGATGCAAACTTGTCCTGTGTGGTGGAGATGAGATTTGATAAAGTAAGTGGAAATCCAGTAAAAGTTTCATTTGGCTACTTTGCACTCTCGAGATAATCGTCACCATGTGCCAAATGCAATAAAAAAGGAATCTGAACACATTCGCGCAAAAATGAAATGACCACAATTTTCTCCAAAACTATAACAGATGCAAACTTGTCCTGTGTGGTGGAGATGAGATTTGATAAAGTAAGTGGAAATCCAGTAAAAGTTTCATTTGGCTACTTTGCACTCTCGAGATAATCGTCACCATGTGCCAAATGCAATATTAAAACAGGAATCTGAACACATTCGCCAAAAATGAAATGACCACAATTTTCTCCAAAACTATAACAGATGCAAACTTGTCCTGTGTGGTGGAGATGAGATTTGATAAAGTAAGTGGAAATCCAGTAAAAGTTTCATTTGGCTACTTTGCACTCTCGAGATAATCGTCACCATGTGCCAAATGCAATATTAAAACAGTAATCTGAACACATTCGCGCAAAAATGAAATGACCACAATTTTCTCCAAAACTATAACAGATGCAAACTTGTCCTGTGTGGTGGAGATGAGATTTGATAAAGTAAGTGGAAATCCAGTAAAAGTTTCATTTGGCTACTTTGCACTCTCGAGATAATCGTCACCATGTGCCAAATGCAATAAAAAAGGAATCTGAACACATTCGCGCAAAAATGAAATGACCACAATTTTCTCCAAAACTATAACAGATGCAAACTTGTCCTGTGTGGTGGAGATGAGATTTGATAAAGTAAGTGGAAATCCAGTAAAAGTTTCATTTGGCTACTTTGCACTCTCGAGATAATCGTCACCATGTGCCAAATGCAATATTAAAACAGTAATCTGAACACATTCGCGCAAAAATGAAATGACCACAATTTTCTCCAAAACTATAACAGATGCAAACTTGTCCTGTGTGGTGGAGATGAGATTTGATAAAGTAAGTGGAAATCCAGTAAAAGTTTCATTTGGCTACTTTGCACTCTCGAGATAATCGTCACCATGTGCCAAATGCAATATTAAAACAGGAATCTGAACACATTCGCGCAAAAATGAAATGACCACAATTTTCTCCAAAACTATAACAGATGCAAACTTGTCCTGTGTGGTGGAGATGAGATTTGATAAAGTAAGTGGAAATCCAGTAAAAGTTTCATTTGGCTACTTTGCACTCTCGAGATAATCGTCACCATGTGCCAAATGCATTATTAAAACAGTAATCTGAACACATTCGCGCAAAAATGAAATGACCACAATTTTCTCCAAAACTATAACAGATGCAAACTTGTCCTGTGTGGTGGAGATGAGATTTGATAAAGTAAGTGGAAATCCAGTAAAAGTTTCATTTGGCTACTTTGCACTCTCGAGATAATCGTCACCATGTGCCAAATGCAATAAAAAAGGAATCTGAACACATTCGCGCAAAAATGAAATGACCACAATTTTCTCCAAAACTATAACAGATGCAAACTTGTCCTGTGTGGTGGAGATGAGATTTGATAAAGTAAGTGGAAATCCAGTAAAAGTTTCATTTGGCTACTTTGCACTCTCGAGATAATCGTCACCATGTGCCAAATGCAATATTAAAACAGTAATCTGAACACATTCGCGCAAAAATGAAATGACCACAATTTTCTCCAAAACTATAACAGATGCAAACTTGTCCTGTGTGGTGGAGATGAGATTTGATAAAGTAAGTGGAAATCCAGTAAAAGTTTCATTTGGCTACTTTGCACTCTCGAGATAATCGTCACCATGTGCCAAATGCAATAAAAAAGGAATCTGAACACATTCGCGCAAAAATGAAATGACCACAATTTTCTCCAAAACTATAACAGATGCAAACTTGTCCTGTGTGGTGGAGATGAGATTTGATAAAGTAAGTGGAAATCCAGTAAAAGTTTCATTTGGCTACTTTGCACTCTCGAGATAATCGTCACCATGTGCCAAATGCAATAAAAAAGGAATCTGAACACATTCGCGCAAAAATGAAATGACCACAATTTTCTCCAAAACTATAACAGATGCAAACTTCTCCTGTGTGGTGGAGATGAGATTTGATAAAGTAAGTGGAAATCCAGTAAAAGTTTCATTTGGCTACTTTGCACTCTCGAGATAATCGTCACCATGTGCCAAATGCAGTATTAAAACAGTAATCTGAACACATTCGCGCAAAAATAAAATGACCACAATTTTCTCCAAAACTATAACAGATGCAAACTTGTCCTGTGTGGTGGAGATGAGATTTGATAAAGTAAGTGGAAATCAAGTAAAAGTTTCATTTGGCTACTTTGCACTCTCGAGATAATCGTCACCATGTGCCAAATGGAATAAAAAAGGAATCTGAACACATTCGCGCAAAAATGAAATGACCACAATTTTCTCCAAAACTATAACAGATGCAAACTTGTCCTGTGTGGTGGAGATGAGATTTGATAAAGTAAGTGGAAATCCAGTAAAAGTTTCATTTGGCTACTTTGCACTCTCGAGATAATCGTCACCATGTGCCAAATGCATTATTAAAACAGTAATCTGAACACATTCGCGCAAAAATGAAATGACCACAATTTTCTCCAAAACTATAACAGATGCAAACTTGTCCTGTGTGGTGGAGATGAGATTTGATAAAGTAAGTGGAAATCCAGTAAAAGTTTCATTTGGCTACTTTGCACTCTCGAGATAATCGTCACCATGTGCCAAATGCAATAAAAAAGGAATCTGAACACATTCGCGCAAAAATGAAATGACCACAATTTTCTCCAAAACTATAACAGATGCAAACTTGTCCTGTGTGGTGGAGATGAGATTTGATAAAGTAAGTGGAAATCCAGTAAAAGTTTCATTTGGCTACTTTGCACTCTCGAGATAATCGTCACCATGTGCCAAATGCAATATTAAAACAGTAATCTGAACACATTCGCGCAAAAATGAAATGACCACAATTTTCTCCAAAACTATAACAGATGCAAACTTGTCCTGTGTGGTGGAGATGAGATTTGATAAAGTAAGTGGAAATCCAGTAAAAGTTTCATTTGGCTACTTTGCACTCTCGAGATAATCGTCACCATGTGCCAAATGCAATAAAAAAGGAATCTGAACACATTCGCGCAAAAATGAAATGACCACAATTTTCTCCAAAACTATAACAGATGCAAACTTCTCCTGTGTGGTGGAGATGAGATTTGATAAAGTAAGTGGAAATCCAGTAAAAGTTTCATTTGGCTACTTTGCACTCTCGAGATAATCGTCACCATGTGCCAAATGCAGTATTAAAACAGTAATCTGAACACATTCGCGCAAAAATAAAATGACCACAATTTTCTCCAAAACTATAACAGATGCAAACTTGTCCTGTGTGGTGGAGATGAGATTTGATAAAGTAAGTGGAAATCCAGTAAAAGTTTCATTTGGCTACTTTGCACTCTCGAGATAATCGTCACCATGTGCCAAATGCAATAAAAAAGGAATCTGAACACATTCGCGCAAAAATGAAATGACCACAATTTTCTCCAAAACTATAACAGATGCAAACTTCTCCTGTGTGGTGGAGATGAGATTTGATAAAGTAAGTGGAAATCCAGTAAAAGTTTCATTTGGCTACTTTGCACTCTCGAGATAATCGTCACCATGTGCCAAATGCAGTATTAAAACAGTAATCTGAACACATTCGCGCAAAAATAAAATGACCACAATTTTCTCCAAAACTATAACAGATGCAAACTTGTCCTGTGTGGTGGAGATGAGATTTGATAAAGTAAGTGGAAATCCAGTAAAAGTTTCATTTGGCTACTTTGCACTCTCGAGATAATCGTCACCATGTGCCAAATGCAATAAAAAAGGAATCTGAACACATTCGCGCAAAAATGAAATGACCACAATTTTCTCCAAAACTATAACAGATGCAAACTTGTCCTGTGTGGTGGAGATGAGATTTGATAAAGTAAGTGGAAATCCAGTAAAAGTTTCATTTGGCTACTTTGCACTCTCGAGATAATCGTCACCATGTGCCAAATGCAATAAAAAAGGAATCTGAACACATTCGCGCAAAAATGAAATGACCACAATTTTCTCCAAAACTATAACAGATGCAAACTTGTCCTGTGTGGTGGAGATGAGATTTGATAAAGTAAGTGGAAATCCAGTAAAAGTTTCATTTGGCTACTTTGCACTCTCGAGATAATCGTCACCATGTGCCAAATGCAATAAAAAAGGAATCTGAACACATTCGCGCAAAAATGAAATGACCACAATTTTCTCCAAAACTATAACAGATGCAAACTTGTCCTGTGTGGTGGAGATGAGATTTGATAAAGTAAGTGGAAATCCAGTAAAAGTTTCATTTGGCTACTTTGCACTCTCGAGATAATCGTCACCATGTGCCAAATGCAATATTAAAACAGGAATCTGAACACATTCGCGCAAAAATGAAATGACCACAATTTTCTCCAAAACTATAACAGATGCAAACTTGTCCTGTGTGGTGGAGATGAGATTTGATAAAGTAAGTGGAAATCCAGTAAAAGTTTCATTTGGCTACTTTGCACTCTCGAGATAATCGTCACCATGTGCCAAATGCAATATTAAAACAGTAATCTGAACACATTCGCGCAAAAATGAAATGACCACAATTTTCTCCAAAACTATAACAGATGCAAACTTGTCCTGTGTGGTGGAGATGAGATTTGATAAAGTAAGTGGAAATCCAGTAAAAGTTTCATTTGGCTACTTTGCACTCTCGAGATAATCGTCACCATGTGCCAAATGCAATAAAAAAGGAATCTGAACACATTCGCGCAAAAATGAAATGACCACAATTTTCTCCAAAACTATAACAGATGCAAACTTGTCCTGTGTGGTGGAGATGAGATTTGATAAAGTAAGTGGAAATCCAGTAAAAGTTTCATTTGGCTACTTTGCACTCTCGAGATAATCGTCACCATGTGCCAAATGCAATAAAAAAGGAATCTGAACACATTCGCGCAAAAATGAAATGACCACAATTTTCTCCAAAACTATAACAGATGCAAACTTGTCCTGTGTGGTGGAGATGAGATTTGATAAAGTAAGTGGAAATCCAGTAAAAGTTTCATTTGGCTACTTTGCACTCTCGAGATAATCGTCACCATGTGCCAAATGCAATATTAAAACAGGAATCTGAACACATTCGCGCAAAAATGAAATGACCACAATTTTCTCCAAAACTATAACAGATGCAAACTTGTCCTGTGTGGTGGAGATGAGATTTGATAAAGTAAGTGGAAATCCAGTAAAAGTTTCATTTGGCTACTTTGCACTCTCGAGATAATCGTCACCATGTGCCAAATGCATTATTAAAACAGTAATCTGAACACATTCGCGCAAAAATGAAATGACCACAATTTTCTCCAAAACTATAACAGATGCAAACTTGTCCTGTGTGGTGGAGATGAGATTTGATAAAGTAAGTGGAAATCCAGTAAAAGTTTCATTTGGCTACTTTGCACTCTCGAGATAATCGTCACCATGTGCCAAATGCAATAAAAAAGGAATCTGAACACATTCGCGCAAAAATGAAATGACCACAATTTTCTCCAAAACTATAACAGATGCAAACTTGTCCTGTGTGGTGGAGATGAGATTTGATAAAGTAAGTGGAAATCCAGTAAAAGTTTCATTTGGCTACTTTGCACTCTCGAGATAATCGTCACCATGTGCCAAATGCAATATTAAAACAGTAATCTGAACACATTCGCGCAAAAATGAAATGACCACAATTTTCTCCAAAACTATAACAGATGCAAACTTGTCCTGTGTGGTGGAGATGAGATTTGATAAAGTAAGTGGAAATCCAGTAAAAGTTTCATTTGGCTACTTTGCACTCTCGAGATAATCGTCACCATGTGCCAAATGCAATAAAAAAGGAATCTGAACACATTCGCGCAAAAATGAAATGACCACAATTTTCTCCAAAACTATAACAGATGCAAACTTGTCCTGTGTGGTGGAGATGAGATTTGATAAAGTAAGTGGAAATCCAGTAAAAGTTTCATTTGGCTACTTTGCACTCTCGAGATAATCGTCACCATGTGCCAAATGCAATAAAAAAGGAATCTGAACACATTCGCGCAAAAATGAAATGACCACAATTTTCTCCAAAACTATAACAGATGCAAACTTCTCCTGTGTGGTGGAGATGAGATTTGATAAAGTAAGTGGAAATCCAGTAAAAGTTTCATTTGGCTACTTTGCACTCTCGAGATAATCGTCACCATGTGCCAAATGCAGTATTAAAACAGTAATCTGAACACATTCGCGCAAAAATAAAATGACCACAATTTTCTCCAAAACTATAACAGATGCAAACTTGTCCTGTGTGGTGGAGATGAGATTTGATAAAGTAAGTGGAAATCAAGTAAAAGTTTCATTTGGCTACTTTGCACTCTCGAGATAATCGTCACCATGTGCCAAATGCAATAAAAAAGGAATCTGAACACATTCGCGCAAAAATGAAATGACCACAATTTTCTCCAAAACTATAACAGATGCAAACTTGTCCTGTGTGGTGGAGATGAGATTTGATAAAGTAAGTGGAAATCCAGTAAAAGTTTCATTTGGCTACTTTGCACTCTCGAGATAATCGTCACCATGTGCCAAATGCATTATTAAAACAGTAATCTGAACACATTCGCGCAAAAATGAAATGACCACAATTTTCTCCAAAACTATAACAGATGCAAACTTGTCCTGTGTGGTGGAGATGAGATTTGATAAAGTAAGTGGAAATCCAGTAAAAGTTTCATTTGGCTACTTTGCACTCTCGAGATAATCGTCACCATGTGCCAAATGCAATAAAAAAGGAATCTGAACACATTCGCGCAAAAATGAAATGACCACAATTTTCTCCAAAACTATAACAGATGCAAACTTGTCCTGTGTGGTGGAGATGAGATTTGATAAAGTAAGTGGAAATCCAGTAAAAGTTTCATTTGGCTACTTTGCACTCTCGAGATAATCGTCACCATGTGCCAAATGCAATATTAAAACAGTAATCTGAACACATTCGCGCAAAAATGAAATGACCACAATTTTCTCCAAAACTATAACAGATGCAAACTTGTCCTGTGTGGTGGAGATGAGATTTGATAAAGTAAGTGGAAATCCAGTAAAAGTTTCATTTGGCTACTTTGCACTCTCGAGATAATCGTCACCATGTGCCAAATGCAATAAAAAAGGAATCTGAACACATTCGCGCAAAAATGAAATGACCACAATTTTCTCCAAAACTATAACAGATGCAAACTTCTCCTGTGTGGTGGAGATGAGATTTGATAAAGTAAGTGGAAATCCAGTAAAAGTTTCATTTGGCTACTTTGCACTCTCGAGATAATCGTCACCATGTGCCAAATGCAGTATTAAAACAGTAATCTGAACACATTCGCGCAAAAATAAAATGACCACAATTTTCTCCAAAACTATAACAGATGCAAACTTGTCCTGTGTGGTGGAGATGAGATTTGATAAAGTAAGTGGAAATCCAGTAAAAGTTTCATTTGGCTACTTTGCACTCTCGAGATAATCGTCACCATGTGCCAAATGCAATAAAAAAGGAATCTGAACACATTCGCGCAAAAATGAAATGACCACAATTTTCTCCAAAACTATAACAGATGCAAACTTCTCCTGTGTGGTGGAGATGAGATTTGATAAAGTAAGTGGAAATCCAGTAAAAGTTTCATTTGGCTACTTTGCACTCTCGAGATAATCGTCACCATGTGCCAAATGCAGTATTAAAACAGTAATCTGAACACATTCGCGCAAAAATAAAATGACCACAATTTTCTCCAAAACTATAACAGATGCAAACTTGTCCTGTGTGGTGGAGATGAGATTTGATAAAGTAAGTGGAAATCCAGTAAAAGTTTCATTTGGCTACTTTGCACTCTCGAGATAATCGTCACCATGTGCCAAATGCAATAAAAAAGGAATCTGAACACATTCGCGCAAAAATGAAATGACCACAATTTTCTCCAAAACTATAACAGATGCAAACTTGTCCTGTGTGGTGGAGATGAGATTTGATAAAGTAAGTGGAAATCCAGTAAAAGTTTCATTTGGCTACTTTGCACTCTCGAGATAATCGTCACCATGTGCCAAATGCAATATTAAAACAGGAATCTCAACACATTCGCGCAAAAATGAAATGACCACAATTTTCTCCAAAACTATAACAGATGCAAACTTGTCCTGTGTGGTGGAGATGAGATTTGATAAAGTAAGTGGAAATCCAGTAAAAGTTTCATTTGGCTACTTTGCACTCTCGAGATAATCGTCACCATGTGCCAAATGCAATATTAAAACAGTAATCTGAACACATTCGCGCAAAAATGAAATGACCACAATTTTCTCCAAAACTATAACAGATGCAAACTTGTCCTGTGTGGTGGAGATGAGATTTGATAAAGTAAGTGGAAATCCAGTAAAAGTTTCATTTGGCTACTTTGCACTCTCGAGATAATCGTCACCATGTGCCAAATGCAATATTAAAACAGTAATCTGAACACATTCGCGCAAAAATGAAATGACCACAATTTTCTCCAAAACTATAACAGATGCAAACTTGTCCTGTGTGGTGGAGATGAGATTTGATAAAGTAAGCGGAAATCCAGTAAAAGTTTCATTTGGCTACTTTGCACTCTCGAGATAATCGTCACCATGTGCCAAATGCAATAAAAAAGGAATCTGAACACATTCGCGCAAAAATGAAATGACCACAATTTTCTCCAAAACTATAACAGATGCAAACTTGTCCTGTGTGGTGGAGATGAGATTTGATAAAGTAAGTGGAAATCCAGTAAAAGTTTCATTTGGCTACTTTGCACTCTCGAGATAATCGTCACCATGTGCCAAATGCAATATTAAAACAGTAATCTGAACACATTCGCGCAAAAATGAAATGACCACAATTTTCTCCAAAACTATAACAGATGCAAACTTGTCCTGTGTGGTGGAGATGAGATTTGATAAAGTAAGTGGAAATCCAGTAAAAGTTTCATTTGGCTACTTTGCACTCTCGAGATAATCGTCACCATGTGCCAAATGCAATATTAAAACAGGAATCTGAACACATGCGCGCAAAAATGAAATGACCACAATTTTCTCCAAAACTATAACAGATGCAAACTTGTCCTGTGTGGTGGAGATGAGATTTGATAAAGTAAGTGGAAATCCAGTAAAAGTTTCATTTGGCTACTTTGCACTCTCGAGATAATCGTCACCATGTGCCAAATGCAATAAAAAAGGAATCTGAACACATTCGCGCAAAAATGAAATGACCACAATTTTCTCCAAAACTATAACAGATGCAAACTTGTCCTGTGTGGTGGAGATGAGATTTGATAAAGTAAGTGGAAATCCAGTAAAAGTTTCATTTGGCTACTTTGCACTCTCGAGATAATCGTCACCATGTGCCAAATGCAATATTAAAACAGGAATCTGAACACATTCGCCAAAAATGAAATGACCACAATTTTCTCCAAAACTATAACAGATGCAAACTTGTCCTGTGTGGTGGAGATGAGATTTGATAAAGTAAGTGGAAATCCAGTAAAAGTTTCATTTGGCTACTTTGCACTCTCGAGATAATCGTCACCATGTGCCAAATGCAATATTAAAACAGTAATCTGAACACATTCGCGCAAAAATGAAATGACCACAATTTTCTCCAAAACTATAACAGATGCAAACTTGTCCTGTGTGGTGGAGATGAGATTTGATAAAGTAAGTGGAAATCCAGTAAAAGTTTCATTTGGCTACTTTGCACTCTCGAGATAATCGTCACCATGTGCCAAATGCAATAAAAAAGGAATCTGAACACATTCGCGCAAAAATGAAATGACCACAATTTTCTCCAAAACTATAACAGATGCAAACTTGTCCTGTGTGGTGGAGATGAGATTTGATAAAGTAAGTGGAAATCCAGTAAAAGTTTCATTTGGCTACTTTGCACTCTCGAGATAATCGTCACCATGTGCCAAATGCAATATTAAAACAGGAATCTGAACACATTCGCGCAAAAATGAAATGACCACAATTTTCTCCAAAACTATAACAGATGCAAACTTGTCCTGTGTGGTGGAGATGAGATTTGATAAAGTAAGTGGAAATCCAGTAAAAGTTTCATTTGGCTACTTTGCACTCTCGAGATAATCGTCACCATGTGCCAAATGCATTATTAAAACAGTAATCTGAACACATTCGCGCAAAAATGAAATGACCACAATTTTCTCCAAAACTATAACAGATGCAAACTTGTCCTGTGTGGTGGAGATGAGATTTGATAAAGTAAGTGGAAATCCAGTAAAAGTTTCATTTGGCTACTTTGCACTCTCGAGATAATCGTCACCATGTGCCAAATGCAATAAAAAAGGAATCTGAACACATTCGCGCAAAAATGAAATGACCACAATTTTCTCCAAAACTATAACAGATGCAAACTTGTCCTGTGTGGTGGAGATGAGATTTGATAAAGTAAGTGGAAATCCAGTAAAAGTTTCATTTGGCTACTTTGCACTCTCGAGATAATCGTCACCATGTGCCAAATGCAATATTAAAACAGTAATCTGAACACATTCGCGCAAAAATGAAATGACCACAATTTTCTCCAAAACTATAACAGATGCAAACTTGTCCTGTGTGGTGGAGATGAGATTTGATAAAGTAAGTGGAAATCCAGTAAAAGTTTCATTTGGCTACTTTGCACTCTCGAGATAATCGTCACCATGTGCCAAATGCAATAAAAAAGGAATCTGAACACATTCGCGCAAAAATGAAATGACCACAATTTTCTCCAAAACTATAACAGATGCAAACTTGTCCTGTGTGGTGGAGATGAGATTTGATAAAGTAAGTGGAAATCCAGTAAAAGTTTCATTTGGCTACTTTGCACTCTCGAGATAATCGTCACCATGTGCCAAATGCAATAAAAAAGGAATCTGAACACATTCGCGCAAAAATGAAATGACCACAATTTTCTCCAAAACTATAACAGATGCAAACTTCTCCTGTGTGGTGGAGATGAGATTTGATAAAGTAAGTGGAAATCCAGTAAAAGTTTCATTTGGCTACTTTGCACTCTCGAGATAATCGTCACCATGTGCCAAATGCAGTATTAAAACAGTAATCTGAACACATTCGCGCAAAAATAAAATGACCACAATTTTCTCCAAAACTATAACAGATGCAAACTTGTCCTGTGTGGTGGAGATGAGATTTGATAAAGTAAGTGGAAATCAAGTAAAAGTTTCATTTGGCTACTTTGCACTCTCGAGATAATCGTCACCATGTGCCAAATGGAATAAAAAAGGAATCTGAACACATTCGCGCAAAAATGAAATGACCACAATTTTCTCCAAAACTATAACAGATGCAAACTTGTCCTGTGTGGTGGAGATGAGATTTGATAAAGTAAGTGGAAATCCAGTAAAAGTTTCATTTGGCTACTTTGCACTCTCGAGATAATCGTCACCATGTGCCAAATGCATTATTAAAACAGTAATCTGAACACATTCGCGCAAAAATGAAATGACCACAATTTTCTCCAAAACTATAACAGATGCAAACTTGTCCTGTGTGGTGGAGATGAGATTTGATAAAGTAAGTGGAAATCCAGTAAAAGTTTCATTTGGCTACTTTGCACTCTCGAGATAATCGTCACCATGTGCCAAATGCAATAAAAAAGGAATCTGAACACATTCGCGCAAAAATGAAATGACCACAATTTTCTCCAAAACTATAACAGATGCAAACTTGTCCTGTGTGGTGGAGATGAGATTTGATAAAGTAAGTGGAAATCCAGTAAAAGTTTCATTTGGCTACTTTGCACTCTCGAGATAATCGTCACCATGTGCCAAATGCAATATTAAAACAGTAATCTGAACACATTCGCGCAAAAATGAAATGACCACAATTTTCTCCAAAACTATAACAGATGCAAACTTGTCCTGTGTGGTGGAGATGAGATTTGATAAAGTAAGTGGAAATCCAGTAAAAGTTTCATTTGGCTACTTTGCACTCTCGAGATAATCGTCACCATGTGCCAAATGCAATAAAAAAGGAATCTGAACACATTCGCGCAAAAATGAAATGACCACAATTTTCTCCAAAACTATAACAGATGCAAACTTCTCCTGTGTGGTGGAGATGAGATTTGATAAAGTAAGTGGAAATCCAGTAAAAGTTTCATTTGGCTACTTTGCACTCTCGAGATAATCGTCACCATGTGCCAAATGCAGTATTAAAACAGTAATCTGAACACATTCGCGCAAAAATAAAATGACCACAATTTTCTCCAAAACTATAACAGATGCAAACTTGTCCTGTGTGGTGGAGATGAGATTTGATAAAGTAAGTGGAAATCCAGTAAAAGTTTCATTTGGCTACTTTGCACTCTCGAGATAATCGTCACCATGTGCCAAATGCAATAAAAAAGGAATCTGAACACATTCGCGCAAAAATGAAATGACCACAATTTTCTCCAAAACTATAACAGATGCAAACTTCTCCTGTGTGGTGGAGATGAGATTTGATAAAGTAAGTGGAAATCCAGTAAAAGTTTCATTTGGCTACTTTGCACTCTCGAGATAATCGTCACCATGTGCCAAATGCAGTATTAAAACAGTAATCTGAACACATTCGCGCAAAAATAAAATGACCACAATTTTCTCCAAAACTATAACAGATGCAAACTTGTCCTGTGTGGTGGAGATGAGATTTGATAAAGTAAGTGGAAATCCAGTAAAAGTTTCATTTGGCTACTTTGCACTCTCGAGATAATCGTCACCATGTGCCAAATGCAATAAAAAAGGAATCTGAACACATTCGCGCAAAAATGAAATGACCACAATTTTCTCCAAAACTATAACAGATGCAAACTTGTCCTGTGTGGTGGAGATGAGATTTGATAAAGTAAGTGGAAATCCAGTAAAAGTTTCATTTGGCTACTTTGCACTCTCGAGATAATCGTCACCATGTGCCAAATGCAATATTAAAACAGGAATCTCAACACATTCGCGCAAAAATGAAATGACCACAATTTTCTCCAAAACTATAACAGATGCAAACTTGTCCTGTGTGGTGGAGATGAGATTTGATAAAGTAAGTGGAAATCCAGTAAAAGTTTCATTTGGCTACTTTGCACTCTCGAGATAATCGTCACCATGTGCCAAATGCAATATTAAAACAGTAATCTGAACACATTCGCGCAAAAATGAAATGACCACAATTTTCTCCAAAACTATAACAGATGCAAACTTGTCCTGTGTGGTGGAGATGAGATTTGATAAAGTAAGTGGAAATCCAGTAAAAGTTTCATTTGGCTACTTTGCACTCTCGAGATAATCGTCACCATGTGCCAAATGCAATATTAAAACAGTAATCTGAACACATTCGCGCAAAAATGAAATGACCACAATTTTCTCCAAAACTATAACAGATGCAAACTTGTCCTGTGTGGTGGAGATGAGATTTGATAAAGTAAGCGGAAATCCAGTAAAAGTTTCATTTGGCTACTTTGCACTCTCGAGATAATCGTCACCATGTGCCAAATGCAATAAAAAAGGAATCTGAACACATTCGCGCAAAAATGAAATGACCACAATTTTCTCCAAAACTATAACAGATGCAAACTTGTCCTGTGTGGTGGAGATGAGATTTGATAAAGTAAGTGGAAATCCAGTAAAAGTTTCATTTGGCTACTTTGCACTCTCGAGATAATCGTCACCATGTGCCAAATGCAATATTAAAACAGTAATCTGAACACATTCGCGCAAAAATGAAATGACCACAATTTTCTCCAAAACTATAACAGATGCAAACTTGTCCTGTGTGGTGGAGATGAGATTTGATAAAGTAAGTGGAAATCCAGTAAAAGTTTCATTTGGCTACTTTGCACTCTCGAGATAATCGTCACCATGTGCCAAATGCAATATTAAAACAGGAATCTGAACACATGCGCGCAAAAATGAAATGACCACAATTTTCTCCAAAACTATAACAGATGCAAACTTGTCCTGTGTGGTGGAGATGAGATTTGATAAAGTAAGTGGAAATCCAGTAAAAGTTTCATTTGGCTACTTTGCACTCTCGAGATAATCGTCACCATGTGCCAAATGCAATAAAAAAGGAATCTGAACACATTCGCGCAAAAATGAAATGACCACAATTTTCTCCAAAACTATAACAGATGCAAACTTGTCCTGTGTGGTGGAGATGAGATTTGATAAAGTAAGTGGAAATCCAGTAAAAGTTTCATTTGGCTACTTTGCACTCTCGAGATAATCGTCACCATGTGCCAAATGCAATATTAAAACAGGAATCTGAACACATTCGCGCAAAAATGAAATGACCACAATTTTCTCCAAAACTATAACAGATGCAAACTTGTCCTGTGTGGTGGAGATGAGATTTGATAAAGTAAGTGGAAATCCAGTAAAAGTTTCATTTGGCTACTTTGCACTCTCGAGATAATCGTCACCATGTGCCAAATGCAATATTAAAACAGTAATCTGAACACATTCGCGCAAAAATGAAATGACCACAATTTTCTCCAAAACTATAACAGATGCAAACTTGTCCTGTGTGGTGGAGATGAGATTTGATAAAGTAAGTGGAAATCCAGTAAAAGTTTCATTTGGCTACTTTGCACTCTCGAGATAATCGTCACCATGTGCCAAATGCAATATTAAAACAGGAATCTGAACACATTCGCGCAAAAATGAAATGACCACAATTTTCTCCAAAACTATAACAGATGCAAACTTGTCCTGTGTGGTGGAGATGAGATTTGATAAAGTAAGTGGAAATCCAGTAAAAGTTTCATTTGGCTACTTTGCACTCTCGAGATAATCGTCACCATGTGCCAAATGCAATAAAAAAGGAATCTGAACACATTCGCGCAAAAATGAAATGACCACAATTTTCTCCAAAACTATAACAGATGCAAACTTGTCCTGTGTGGTGGAGATGAGATTTGATAAAGTAAGTGGAAATCCAGTAAAAGTTTCATTTGGCTACTTTGCACTCTCGAGATAATCGTCACCATGTGCCAAATGCAATAAAAAAGGAATCTGAACACATTCGCGCAAAAATGAAATGACCACAATTTTCTCCAAAACTTTAACAGATGCAAACTTCTGTGTGGTGGAGATGAGATTTGATAAAGTAAGTGGAAATCCAGTAAAAGTTTCATTTGGCTACTTTGCACTCTCGAGATAATCGTCACCATGTGCCAAATGCAGTATTAAAACAGTAATCTGAACACATTCGCGCAAAAATAAAATGACCACAATTTTCTCCAAAACTATAACAGATGCAAACTTGTCCTGTGTGGTGGAGATGAGATTTGATAAAGTAAGTGGAAATCCAGTAAAAGTTTCATTTGGCTACTTTGCACTCTCGAGATAATCGTCACCATGTGCCAAATGCAATAAAAAAGGAATCTGAACACATTCGCGCAAAAATGAAATGACCACAATTTTCTCCAAAACTATAACAGATGCAAACTTGTCCTGTGTGGTGGAGATGAGATTTGATAAAGTAAGTGGAAATCCAGTAAAAGTTTCATTTGGCTACTTTGCACTCTCGAGATAATCGTCACCATGTGCCAAATGCAATATTAAAACAGGAATCTCAACACATTCGCGCAAAAATGAAATGACCACAATTTTCTCCAAAACTATAACAGATGCAAACTTGTCCTGTGTGGTGGAGATGAGATTTGATAAAGTAAGTGGAAATCCAGTAAAAGTTTCATTTGGCTACTTTGCACTCTCGAGATAATCGTCACCATGTGCCAAATGCAATATTAAAACAGTAATCTGAACACATTCGCGCAAAAATGAAATGACCACAATTTTCTCCAAAACTATAACAGATGCAAACTTGTCCTGTGTGGTGGAGATGAGATTTGATAAAGTAAGTGGAAATCCAGTAAAAGTTTCATTTGGCTACTTTGCACTCTCGAGATAATCGTCACCATGTGCCAAATGCAATATTAAAACAGTAATCTGAACACATTCGCGCAAAAATGAAATGACCACAATTTTCTCCAAAACTATAACAGATGCAAACTTGTCCTGTGTGGTGGAGATGAGATTTGATAAAGTAAGCGGAAATCCAGTAAAAGTTTCATTTGGCTACTTTGCACTCTCGAGATAATCGTCACCATGTGCCAAATGCAATATTAAAACAGGAATCTGAACACATTCGCGCAAAAATGAAATGACCACAATTTTCTCCAAAACTATAACAGATGCAAACTTGTCCTGTGTGGTGGAGATGAGATTTGATAAAGTAAGTGGAAATCCAGTAAAAGTTTCATTTGGCTACTTTGCACTCTCGAGATAATCGTCACCATGTGCCAAATGCAATATTAAAACAGGAATCTGAACACATTCGCGCAAAAATGAAATGACCACAATTTTCTCCAAAACTATAACAGATGCAAACTTGTCCTGTGTGGTGGAGATGAGATTTGATAAAGTAAGCGGAAATCCAGTAAAAGTTTCATTTGGCTACTTTGCACTCTCGAGATAATCGTCACCATGTGCCAAATGCAATAAAAAAGGAATCTGAACACATTCGCGCAAAAATGAAATGACCACAATTTTCTCCAAAACTATAACAGATGCAAACTTGTCCTGTGTGGTGGAGATGAGATTTGATAAAGTAAGTGGAAATCCAGTAAAAGTTTCATTTGGCTACTTTGCACTCTCGAGATAATCGTCACCATGTGCCAAATGCAATATTAAAACAGGAATCTGAACACATTCGCGCAAAAATGAAATGACCACAATTTTCTCCAAAACTATAACAGATGCAAACTTGTCCTGTGTGGTGGAGATGAGATTTGATAAAGTAAGTGGAAATCCAGTAAAAGTTTCATTTGGCTACTTTGCACTCTCGAGATAATCGTCACCATGTGCCAAATGCAATAAAAAAGGAATCTGAACACATTCGCGCAAAAATGAAATGACCACAATTTTCTCCAAAACTATAACAGATGCAAACTTGTCCTGTGTGGTGGAGATGAGATTTGATAAAGTAAGTGGAAATCCAGTAAAAGTTTCATTTGGCTACTTTGCACTCTCGAGATAATCGTCACCATGTGCCAAATGCAATAAAAAAGGAATCTGAACACATTCGCGCAAAAATGAAATGACCACAATTTTCTCCAAAACTTTAACAGATGCAAACTTCTGTGTGGTGGAGATGAGATTTGATAAAGTAAGTGGAAATCCAGTAAAAGTTTCATTTGGCTACTTTGCACTCTCGAGATAATCGTCACCATGTGCCAAATGCAGTATTAAAACAGTAATCTGAACACATTCGCGCAAAAATAAAATGACCACAATTTTCTCCAAAACTATAACAGATGCAAACTTGTCCTGTGTGGTGGAGATGAGATTTGATAAAGTAAGTGGAAATCCAGTAAAAGTTTCATTTGGCTACTTTGCACTCTCGAGATAATCGTCACCATGTGCCAAATGCAATAAAAAAGGAATCTGAACACATTCGCGCAAAAATGAAATGACCACAATTTTCTCCAAAACTATAACAGATGCAAACTTGTCCTGTGTGGTGGAGATGAGATTTGATAAAGTAAGTGGAAATCCAGTAAAAGTTTCATTTGGCTACTTTGCACTCTCGAGATAATCGTCACCATGTGCCAAATGCAATATTAAAACAGGAATCTCAACACATTCGCGCAAAAATGAAATGACCACAATTTTCTCCAAAACTATAACAGATGCAAACTTGTCCTGTGTGGTGGAGATGAGATTTGATAAAGTAAGTGGAAATCCAGTAAAAGTTTCATTTGGCTACTTTGCACTCTCGAGATAATCGTCACCATGTGCCAAATGCAATATTAAAACAGTAATCTGAACACATTCGCGCAAAAATGAAATGACCACAATTTTCTCCAAAACTATAACAGATGCAAACTTGTCCTGTGTGGTGGAGATGAGATTTGATAAAGTAAGTGGAAATCCAGTAAAAGTTTCATTTGGCTACTTTGCACTCTCGAGATAATCGTCACCATGTGCCAAATGCAATATTAAAACAGTAATCTGAACACATTCGCGCAAAAATGAAATGACCACAATTTTCTCCAAAACTATAACAGATGCAAACTTGTCCTGTGTGGTGGAGATGAGATTTGATAAAGTAAGCGGAAATCCAGTAAAAGTTTCATTTGGCTACTTTGCACTCTCGAGATAATCGTCACCATGTGCCAAATGCAATAAAAAAGGAATCTGAACACATTCGCGCAAAAATGAAATGACCACAATTTTCTCCAAAACTATAACAGATGCAAACTTGTCCTGTGTGGTGGAGATGAGATTTGATAAAGTAAGTGGAAATCCAGTAAAAGTTTCATTTGGCTACTTTGCACTCTCGAGATAATCGTCACCATGTGCCAAATGCAATATTAAAACAGGAATCTGAACACATTCGCGCAAAAATGAAATGACCACAATTTTCTCCAAAACTATAACAGATGCAAACTTGTCCTGTGTGGTGGAGATGAGATTTGATAAAGTAAGCGGAAATCCAGTAAAAGTTTCATTTGGCTACTTTGCACTCTCGAGATAATCGTCACCATGTGCCAAATGCAATAAAAAAGGAATCTGAACACATTCGCGCAAAAATGAAATGACCACAATTTTCTCCAAAACTATAACAGATGCAAACTTGTCCTGTGTGGTGGAGATGAGATTTGATAAAGTAAGTGGAAATCCAGTAAAAGTTTCATTTGGCTACTTTGCACTCTCGAGATAATCGTCACCATGTGCCAAATGCAATATTAAAACAGGAATCTGAACACATTCGCGCAAAAATGAAATGACCACAATTTTCTCCAAAACTATAACAGATGCAAACTTGTCCTGTGTGGTGGAGATGAGATTTGATAAAGTAAGTGGAAATCCAGTAAAAGTTTCATTTGGCTACTTTGCACTCTCGAGATAATCGTCACCATGTGCCAAATGCAATATTAAAACAGTAATCTGAACACATTCGCGCAAAAATGAAATGACCACAATTTTCTCCAAAACTATAACAGATGCAAACTTGTCCTGTGTGGTGGAGATGAGATTTGATAAAGTAAGTGGAAATCCAGTAAAAGTTTCATTTGGCTACTTTGCACTCTCGAGATAATCGTCACCATGTGCCAAATGCAATATTAAAACAGGAATCTGAACACATGCGCGCAAAAATGAAATGACCACAATTTTCTCCAAAACTATAACAGATGCAAACTTGTCCTGTGTGGTGGAGATGAGATTTGATAAAGTAAGTGGAAATCCAGTAAAAGTTTCATTTGGCTACTTTGCACTCTCGAGATAATCGTCACCATGTGCCAAATGCAATAAAAAAGGAATCTGAACACATTCGCGCAAAAATGAAATGACCACAATTTTCTCCAAAACTATAACAGATGCAAACTTGTCCTGTGTGGTGGAGATGAGATTTGATAAAGTAAGTGGAAATCCAGTAAAAGTTTCATTTGGCTACTTTGCACTCTCGAGATAATCGTCACCATGTGCCAAATGCAATATTAAAACAGGAATCTGAACACATTCGCGCAAAAATGAAATGACCACAATTTTCTCCAAAACTATAACAGATGCAAACTTGTCCTGTGTGGTGGAGATGAGATTTGATAAAGTAAGTGGAAATCCAGTAAAAGTTTCATTTGGCTACTTTGCACTCTCGAGATAATCGTCACCATGTGCCAAATGCAATATTAAAACAGTAATCTGAACACATTCGCGCAAAAATGAAATGACCACAATTTTCTCCAAAACTATAACAGATGCAAACTTGTCCTGTGTGGTGGAGATGAGATTTGATAAAGTAAGTGGAAATCCAGTAAAAGTTTCATTTGGCTACTTTGCACTCTCGAGATAATCGTCACCATGTGCCAAATGCAATATTAAAACAGGAATCTGAACACATTCGCGCAAAAATGAAATGACCACAATTTTCTCCAAAACTATAACAGATGCAAACTTGTCCTGTGTGGTGGAGATGAGATTTGATAAAGTAAGTGGAAATCCAGTAAAAGTTTCATTTGGCTACTTTGCACTCTCGAGATAATCGTCACCATGTGCCAAATGCAATAAAAAAGGAATCTGAACACATTCGCGCAAAAATGAAATGACCACAATTTTCTCCAAAACTATAACAGATGCAAACTTGTCCTGTGTGGTGGAGATGAGATTTGATAAAGTAAGTGGAAATCCAGTAAAAGTTTCATTTGGCTACTTTGCACTCTCGAGATAATCGTCACCATGTGCCAAATGCAATAAAAAAGGAATCTGAACACATTCGCGCAAAAATTAAATGACCACAATTTTCTCCAAAACTATAACAGATGCAAACTTGTCCTGTGTGGTGGAGATGAGATTTGATAAAGTAAGTGGAAATCCAGTAAAAGTTTCATTTGGCTACTTTGCACTCTCGAGATAATCGTCACCATGTGCCAAATGCAATATTAAAACAGGAATCTGAACACATTCGCGCAAAAATGAAATGACCACAATTTTCTCCAAAACTATAACAGATGCAAACTTGTCCTGTGTGGTGGAGATGAGATTTGATAAAGTAAGTGGAAATCCAGTAAAAGTTTCATTTGGCTACTTTGCACTCTCGAGATAATCGTCACCATGTGCCAAATGCAATAAAAAAGGAATCTGAACACATTCGCGCAAAAATGAAATGACCACAATTTTCTCCAAAACTATAACAGATGCAAACTTGTCCTGTGTGGTGGAGATGAGATTTGATAAAGTAAGTGGAAATCCAGTAAAAGTTTCATTTGGCTACTTTGCACTCTCGAGATAATCGTCACCATGTGCCAAATGCAATAAAAAAGGAATCTGAACACATTCGCGCAAAAATGAAATGACCACAATTTTCTCCAAAACTATAACAGATGCAAACTTGTCCTGTGTGGTGGAGATGAGATTTGATAAAGTAAGTGGAAATCCAGTAAAAGTTTCATTTGGCTACTTTGCACTCTCGAGATACTCGTCACCATGTGCCAAATGCAATATTAAAACAGGAATCTGAACACATTCGCGCAAAAATGAAATGACCACAATTTTCTCCAAAACTATAACAGATGCAAACTTGTCCTGTGTGGTGGAGATGAGATTTGATAAAGTAAGTGGAAATCCAGTAAAAGTTTCATTTGGCTACTTTGCACTCTCGAGATAATCGTCACCATGTGCCAAATGCAATAAAAAAGGAATCTGAACACATTCGCGCAAAAATGAAATGACCACAATTTTCTCCAAAACTATAACAGATGCAAACTTGTCCTGTGTGGTGGAGATGAGATTTGATAAAGTAAGTGGAAATCCAGTAAAAGTTTCATTTGGCTACTTTGCACTCTCGAGATAATCGTCACCATGTGCCAAATGCAATAAAAAAGGAATCTGAACACATTCGCGCAAAAATGAAATGACCACAATTTTCTCCAAAACTATAACAGATGCAAACTTGTCCTGTGTGGTGGAGATGAGATTTGATAAAGTAAGTGGAAATCCAGTAAAAGTTTCATTTGGCTACTTTGCACTCTCGAGATAATCGTCACCATGTGCCAAATGCAATAAAAAAGGAATCTGAACACATTCGCGCAAAAATGAAATGACCACAATTTTCTCCAAAACTATAACAGATGCAAACTTGTCCTGTGTGGTGGAGATGAGATTTGATAAAGTAAGTGGAAATCCAGTAAAAGTTTCATTTGGCTACTTTGCACTCTTGAGATAATCGTCACCATGTGCCAAATGCAATAAAAAAGGAATCTGAACACATTCGCGCAAAAATGAAATGACCACAATTTTCTCCAAAACTATAACAGATGCAAACTTGTCCTGTGTGGTGGAGATGAGATTTGATAAAGTAAGTGGAAATCCAGTAAAAGTTTCATTTGGCTACTTTGCACTCTTAAGATAATCGTCACCATGTGCCAAATGCAATATTAAAACAGTAATCTAAACACATTCGCGCAAAAATGAAATGACCACAGTTTTCTCCAAAACTATAACAGATGCAAACTTGTCCTGTGTGGTGGAGATGAGATTTGATAAAGTAAGTGGAAATCCAGTAAAAGTTTTATTTGGCTACTTTGCACTCTCGAGATAATCGTCACCATGTGCCAAATGCAATATTAAAACAGGAATCTGAACACATTCGCGCAAAAATGAAATGACCACAATTTTCTCCAAAACTATAACAGATGCAAACTTGTCCTGTGTGGTGGAGATGAGATTTGATAAAGTAAGTGGAAATCCAGTAAAAGTTTCATTTGGCTACTTTGCACTCTCGAGATAATCGTCACCATGTGCCAAATGCAATAAAAAAGGAATCTGAACACATTCGCGCAAAAATGAAATGACCACAATTTTCTCCAAAACTATAACAGATGCAAACTTGTCCTGTGTGGTGGAGATGAGATTTGATAAAGTAAGTGGAAATCCAGTAAAAGTTTCATTTGGCTACTTTGCACTCTCGAGATAATCGTCACCATGTGCCAAATGCAATATTAAAACAGGAATCTGAACACATTCGCGCAAAAATGAAATGACCACAATTTTCTCCAAAACTATAACAGATGCAAACTTGTCCTGTGTGGTGGAGATGAGATTTGATAAAGTAAGTGGAAATCCAGTAAAAGTTTCATTTGGCTACTTTGCACTCTCGAGATAATCGTCACCATGTGCCAAATGCAATATTAAAACAGTAATCTGAACACATTCGCGCAAAAATGAAATGACCACAATTTTCTCCAAAACTATAACAGATGCAAACTTGTCCTGTGTGGTGGAGATGAGATTTGATAAAGTAAGTGGAAATCCAGTAAAAGTTTCATTTGGCTACTTTGCACTCTCGAGATAATCGTCACCATGTGCCAAATGCAATAAAAAAGGAATCTGAACACATTCGCGCAAAAATGAAATGACCACAATTTTCTCCAAAACTATAACAGATGCAAACTTGTCCTGTGTGGTGGAGATGAGATTTGATAAAGTAAGTGGAAATCCAGTAAAAGTTTCATTTGGCTACTTTGCACTCTCGAGATAATCGTCACCATGTGCCAAATGCAATATTAAAACAGGAATCTGAACACATTCGCGCAAAAATGAAATGACCACAATTTTCTCCAAAACTATAACAGATGCAAACTTGTCCTGTGTGGTGGAGATGAGATTTGATAAAGTAAGTGGAAATCCAGTAAAAGTTTCATTTGGCTACTTTGCACTCTCGAGATAATCGTCACCATGTGCCAAATGCAATAAAAAAGGAATCTGAACACATTCGCGCAAAAATGAAATGACCACAATTTTCTCCAAAACTATAACAGATGCAAACTTGTCCTGTGTGGTGGAGATGAGATTTGATAAAGTAAGTGGAAATCCAGTAAAAGTTTCATTTGGCTACTTTGCACTCTCGAGATAATCGTCACCATGTGCCAAATGCAATAAAAAAGGAATCTGAACACATTCGCGCAAAAATGAAATGACCACAATTTTCTCCAAAACTATAACAGATGCAAACTTGTCCTGTGTGGTGGAGATGAGATTTGATAAAGTAAGTGGAAATCCAGTAAAAGTTTCATTTGGCTACTTTGCACTCTCGAGATAATCGTCACCATGTGCCAAATGCAATATTAAAACAGGAATCTGAACACATTCGCGCAAAAATGAAATGACCACAATTTTCTCCAAAACTATAACAGATGCAAACTTGTCCTGTGTGGTGGAGATGAGATTTGATAAAGTAAGTGGAAATCCAGTAAAAGTTTCATTTGGCTACTTTGCACTCTCGAGATAATCGTCACCATGTGCCAAATGCAATATTAAAACAGGAATCTGAACACATTCGCGCAAAAATGAAATGACCACAATTTTCTTCAAAACTATAACAGATGCAAACTTGTCCTGTGTGGTGGAGATGAGATTTGATAAAGTAAGTGGAAATCCAGTAAAAGTTTCATTTGGCTACTTTGCACTCTCGAGATAATCGTCACCATGTGCCAAATGCAATAGAAAAGGAATCTGAACACATTCGCGCAAAAATGAAATGACCACAATTTTCTCCAAAACTATAACAGATGCAAACTTGTCCTGTGTGGTGGAGATGAGAATTGATAAAGTAAGTGGAAATCCAGTAAAAGTTTCATTTGGCTACTTTGCACTCTCGAGATAATCGTCACCATGTGCCAAATGCAATAAAAAAGAAATCTGAACACATTCGCGCAAAAATGAAATGACCACAATTTTCTCCAAAACTATAACAGATGCAAACTTGTCCTGTATGGTGGAGATGAGATTTGATAAAGTAAGTGGAAATCCAGTAAAAGTTTCATTTGGCTACTTTGCACTCTCGAGATACTCGTCACCATGTGCCAAATGCAATATTAAAACAGGAATCTGAACACATTCGCGCAAAAATGAAATGACCACAATTTTCTCCAAAACTATAACAGATGCAAACTTGTCCTGTGTGGTGGAGATGAGATTTGATAAAGTAAGTGGAAATCCAGTAAAAGTTTCATTTGGCTACTTTGCACTCTCGAGATAATCGTCACCATGTGCCAAATGCAATAAAAAAGGAATCTGAACACATTCGCGCAAAAATGAAATGACCACAATTTTCTCCAAAACTATAACAGATGCAAACTTGTCCTGTGTGGTGGAGATGAGATTTGATAAAGTAAGTGGAAATCCAGTAAAAGTTTCATTTGGCTACTTTGCACTCTCGAGATAATCGTCACCATGTGCCAAATGCAATAAAAAAGGAATCTAAACACATTCGCGCAAAAATTAAATGACCACAATTGTCTCCAAAACTATAACAGATGCAAACTTGTCCTGTGTGGTGGAGATGAGATTTGATAAAGTAAGTGGAAATCCAGTAAAAGTTTCATTTGGCTACTTTGCACTCTCGAGATAATCGTCACCATGTGCCAAATGCAATATTAAAACAGGAATCTGAACACATTCGCGCAAAAATGAAATGACCACAATTTTCTTCAAAACTATAACAGATGCAAACTTGTCCTGTGTGGTGGAGATGAGATTTGATAAAGTAAGTGGAAATCCAGTAAAAGTTTCATTTGGCTACTTTGCACTCTCGAGATAATCGTCACCATGTGCCAAATGCAATAGAAAAGGAATCTGAACACATTCGCGCAAAAATGAAATGACCACAATTTTCTCCAAAACTATAACAGATGCAAACTTGTCCTGTGTGGTGGAGATGAGATTTGATAAAGTAAGTGGAAATCCAGTAAAAGTTTCATTTGGCTACTTTGCACTCTCGAGATAATCGTCACCATGTGCCAAATGCAATAAAAAAGAAATCTGAACACATTCGCGCAAAAATGAAATGACCACAATTTTCTCCAAAACTATAACAGATGCAAACTTGTCCTGTATGGTGGAGATGAGATTTGATAAAGTAAGTGGAAATCCAGTAAAAGTTTCATTTGGCTACTTTGCACTCTCGAGATACTCGTCACCATGTGCCAAATGCAATATTAAAACAGGAATCTGAACACATTCGCGCAAAAATGAAATGACCACAATTTTCTCCAAAACTATAACAGATGCAAACTTGTCCTGTGTGGTGGAGATGAGATTTAATAAAGTAAGTGGAAATCCAGTAAAAGTTTCATTTGGCTACTTTGCACTCTCGAGATAATCGTCACCATGTGCCAAATGCAATAAAAAAGGAATCTGAACACATTCGCGCAAAAATGAAATGACCACAATTTTCTCCAAAACTATAACAGATGCAAACTTGTCCTGTGTGGTGGAGATGAGATTTGATAAAGTAAGTGGAAATCCAGTAAAAGTTTCATTTGGCTACTTTGCACTCTCGAGATAATCGTCACCATGTGCCAAATGCAATAAAAAAGGAATCTGAACACATTCGCGCAAAAATGAAATGACCACAATTTTCTCCAAAACTATAACAGATGCAAACTTGTCCTGTGTGGTGGAGATGAGATTTGATAAAGTAAGTGGAAATCCAGTAAAAGTTTCATTTGGCTACTTTGCACTCTCGAGATAATCGTCACCATGTGCCAAATGCAATAAAAAAGGAATCTGAACACATTCGCGCAAAAATGAAATGACCACAATTTTCTCCAAAACTATAACAGATGCAAACTTGTCCTGTGTGGTGGAGATGAGATTTGATAAAGTAAGTGGAAATCCAGTAAAAGTTTCATTTGGCTACTTTGCACTCTTGAGATAATCGTCACCATGTGCCAAATGCAATAAAAAAGGAATCTGAACACATTCGCGCAAAAATGAAATGACCACAATTTTCTCCAAAACTATAACAGATGCAAACTTGTCCTGTGTGGTGGAGATGAGATTTGATAAAGTAAGTGGAAATCCAGTAAAAGTTTCATTTGGCTACTTTGCACTCTTGAGATAATCGTCACCATGTGCCAAATGCAATATTAAAACAGTAATCTAAACACATTCGCGCAAAAATGAAATGACCACAGTTTTCTCCAAAACTATAACAGATGCAAACTTGTCCTGTGTGGTGGAGATGAGATTTGATAAAGTAAGTGGAAATCCAGTAAAAGTTTCATTTGGCTACTTTGCACTCTCGAGATAATCGTCACCATGTGCCAAATGCAATATTAAAACAGGAATCTGAACACATTCGCGCAAAAATGAAATGACCACAATTTTCTCCAAAACTATAACAGATGCAAACTTGTCCTGTGTGGTGGAGATGAGATTTGATAAAGTAAGTGGAAATCCAGTAAAAGTTTCATTTGGCTACTTTGCACTCTCGAGATAATCGTCACCATGTGCCAAATGCAATAAAAAAGGAATCTGAACACATTCGCGCAAAAATGAAATGACCACAATTTTCTCCAAAACTATAACAGATGCAAACTTGTCCTGTGTGGTGGAGATGAGATTTGATAAAGTAAGTGGAAATCCAGTAAAAGTTTCATTTGGCTACTTTGCACTCTCGAGATAATCGTCACCATGTGCCAAATGCAATAAAAAAGGAATCTGAACACATTCGCGCAAAAATGAAATGACCACAATTTTCTCCAAAACTATAACAGATGCAAACTTGTCCTGTGTGGTGGAGATGAGATTTGATAAAGTAAGTGGAAATCCAGTAAAAGTTTCATTTGGCTACTTTGCACTCTCGAGATAATCGTCACCATGTGCCAAATGCAATATTAAAACAGTAATCTGAACACATTCGCGCAAAAATGAAATGACCACAATTTTCTCCAAAACTATAACAGATGCAAACTTGTCCTGTGTGGTGGAGATGAGATTTGATAAAGTAAGTGGAAATCCAGTAAAAGTTTCATTTGGCTACTTTGCACTCTCGAGATAATCGTCACCATGTGCCAAATGCAATAAAAAAGGAATCTGAACACATTCGCGCAAAAATGAAATGACCACAATTTTCTCCAAAACTATAACAGATGCAAACTTGTCCTGTGTGGTGGAGATGAGATTTGATAAAGTAAGTGGAAATCCAGTAAAAGTTTCATATGGCTACTTTGCACTCTCGAGATAATCGTCACCAAGTGCCAAATGCAATAAAAAAGGAATCTGAACACATTCGCGCAAAAATGAAATGACCACAATTTTCTCCAAAACTATAACAGATGCAAACTTGTCCTGTGTGGTGGAGATGAGATTTGATAAAGTAAGTGGAAATCCAGTAAAAGTTTCATTTGGCTACTTTGCACTCTCGAGATAATCGTCACCATGTGCCAAATGCAATAAAAAAGGAATCTGAACACATTCGCGCAAAAATGAAATGACCACAATTTTCTCCAAAACTATAACAGATGCAAACTTGTCCTGTGTGGTGGAGATGAGATTTGATAAAGTAAGTGGAAATCCAGTAAAAGTTTCATTTGGCTACTTTGCACTCTCGAGATAATCGTCACCATGTGCCAAATGCAATATTAAAACAGGAATCTGAACACATTCGCGCAAAAATGAAATGACCACAATTTTCTCCAAAACTATAACAGATGCAAACTTGTGCTGTGTGGTGGAGATGAGATTTGATAAAGTAAGTGGAAATCCAGTAAAAGTTTCATTTGGCTACTTTGCACTCTCGAGATAATCGTCACCATGTGCCAAATGCAATAAAAAAGGAATCTGAACACATTCGCGTAAAAATGAAATGACACAATTTTCTCCAAAACTATAACAGATGCAAACTTGTCCTGTGTGGTGGAGATGAGATTTGATAAAGTAAGTGGAAATCCAGTAAAAGTTTCATTTGGCTACTTTGCACTCTCGAGATAATCGTCACCATGTGCCAAATGCAATAAAAAAGGAATCTGAACACATTCGCGCAAAATGAAATGACCACAATTTTCTCCAAAACTATAACAGATGCAAACTTGTCCTGTGTGGTGGAGATGAGATTTGATAAAGTAAGTGGAAATCCAGTAAAAGTTTCATTGGCTACTTTGCACTCTCGAGATAATCGTCACCATGTGCCAAATGCAATATTAAAACAGGAATCTGAACACATTCGCGCAAAAATGAAATGACCACAATTTTCTCCAAAACTATAACAGATGCAAACTTGTCCTGTGTGGTGGAGATGAGATTTGATAAAGTAAGTGGAAATCCAGTAAAAGTTTCATTTGGCTACTTGCACTCTCGAGATAATCGTCACCATGTGCCAAATGCAATAAAAAAGGAATCTGAACACATTCGCGCAAAAATGAAATGACCACAATTTTCTCCAAAACTATAACAGATGCAAACTTGTCCTGTGTGGTGGAGATGAGATTTGATAAAGTAAGTGGAAATCAGTAAAACCGAGATAATCGTCTCCATGCTCCAAATCCATTTTAAAGCCATTTTTAAGGCATTTCGCGCATACATGAAATGAACACATTTTTCTCCAAAACTATAACAGATGCAAGCTTGTCCTGTTTGGTGGAGATGATATTTAATAAAATAAGTAGAAATCCACTAAAAGTTTTGTTTGGTTATCTTGCAATCCCGAGATAATCGTCTCCATGCTCCAAATCCATTTTAAAGCCATTTTTAAGGCATTTCGCGCATACATGAAATGAACACATTTTTCTCCAAAACTATAACAGATGCAAGCTTGTCCTGTTTGGTGGAGATGATATTTAATAAAATAAGTAGAAATCCACTAAAAGTTTTGTTTGGTTATCTTGCAATCCCGAGATAATCGTCTCCATGCTCCAAATCCATTTTAAAGCCATTTTTAAGGCATTTCGCGCATACATGAAATGAACACATTTTTCTCCAAAACTATAACAGATGCAAGCTTGTCCTGTTTGGTGGAGATGATATTTAATAAAATAAGTAGAAATCCACTAAAAGTTTTGTTTGGTTATCTTGCAATCCCGAGATAATCGTCTCCATGCTCCAAATCCATTTTAAAGCCATTTTTAAGGCATTTCGCGCATACATGAAATGAACACATTTTTCTCCAAAACTATAACAGATGCAAGCTTGTCCTGTTTGGTGGAGATGATATTTAATAAAATAAGTAGAAATCCACTAAAAGTTTTGTTTGGTTATCTTGCAATCCCGAGATAATCGTCTCCATGCTCCAAATCCATTTTAAAGCCATTTTTAAGGCATTTCGCGCATACATGAAATGAACACATTTTTCTCCAAAACTATAACAGATGCAAGCTTGTCCTGTTTGGTGGAGATGATATTTAATAAAATAAGTAGAAATCCACTAAAAGTTTTGTTTGGTTATCTTGCAATCCCGAGATAATCGTCTCCATGCTCCAAATCCATTTTAAAGCCATTTTTAAGGCATTTCGCGCATACATGAAATGAACACATTTTTCTCCAAAACTATAACAGATGCAAGCTTGTCCTGTTTGGTGGAGATGATATTTAATAAAATAAGTAGAAATCCACTAAAAGTTTTGTTTGGTTATCTTGCAATCCCGAGATAATCGTCTCCATGCTCCAAATCCATTTTAAAGCCATTTTTAAGGCATTTCGCGCATACATGAAATGAACACATTTTTCTCCAAAACTATAACAGATGCAAGCTTGTCCTGTTTGGTGGAGATGATATTTAATAAAATAAGTAGAAATCCACTAAAAGTTTTGTTTGGTTATCTTGCAATCCCGAGATAATCGTCTCCATGCTCCAAATCCATTTTAAAGCCATTTTTAAGGCATTTCGCGCATACATGAAATGAACACATTTTTCTCCAAAACTATAACAGATGCAAGCTTGTCCTGTTTGGTGGAGATGATATTTAATAAAATAAGTAGAAATCCACTAAAAGTTTTGTTTGGTTATCTTGCAATCCCGAGATAATCGTCTCCATGCTCCAAATCCATTTTAAAGCCATTTTTAAGGCATTTCGCGCATACATGAAATGAACACATTTTTCTCCAAAACTATAACAGATGCAAGCTTGTCCTGTTTGGTGGAGATGATATTTAATAAAATAAGTAGAAATCCACTAAAAGTTTTGTTTGGTTATCTTGCAATCCCGAGATAATCGTCTCCATGCTCCAAATCCATTTTAAAGCCATTTTTAAGGCATTTCGCGCATACATGAAATGAACACATTTTTCTCCAAAACTATAACAGATGCAAGCTTGTCCTGTTTGGTGGAGATGATATTTAATAAAATAAGTAGAAATCCACTAAAAGTTTTGTTTGGTTATCTTGCAATCCCGAGATAATCGTCTCCATGCTCCAAATCCATTTTAAAGCCATTTTTAAGGCATTTCGCGCATACATGAAATGAACACATTTTTCTCCAAAACTATAACAGATGCAAGCTTGTCCTGTTTGGTGGAGATGATATTTAATAAAATAAGTAGAAATCCACTAAAAGTTTTGTTTGGTTATCTTGCAATCCCGAGATAATCGTCTCCATGCTCCAAATCCATTTTAAAGCCATTTTTAAGGCATTTCGCGCATACATGAAATGAACACATTTTTCTCCAAAACTATAACAGATGCAAGCTTGTCCTGTTTGGTGGAGATGATATTTAATAAAATAAGTAGAAATCCACTAAAAGTTTTGTTTGGTTATCTTGCAATCCCGAGATAATCGTCTCCATGCTCCAAATCCATTTTAAAGCCATTTTTAAGGCATTTCGCGCATACATGAAATGAACACATTTTTCTCCAAAACTATAACAGATGCAAGCTTGTCCTGTTTGGTGGAGATGATATTTAATAAAATAAGTAGAAATCCACTAAAAGTTTTGTTTGGTTATCTTGCAATCCCGAGATAATCGTCTCCATGCTCCAAATCCATTTTAAAGCCATTTTTAAGGCATTTCGCGCATACATGAAATGAACACATTTTTCTCCAAAACTATAACAGATGCAAGCTTGTCCTGTTTGGTGGAGATGATATTTAATAAAATAAGTAGAAATCCACTAAAAGTTTTGTTTGGTTATCTTGCAATCCCGAGATAATCGTCTCCATGCTCCAAATCCATTTTAAAGCCATTTTTAAGGCATTTCGCGCATACATGAAATGAACACATTTTTCTCCAAAACTATAACAGATGCAAGCTTGTCCTGTTTGGTGGAGATGATATTTAATAAAATAAGTAGAAATCCACTAAAAGTTTTGTTTGGTTATCTTGCAATCCCGAGATAATCGTCTCCATGCTCCAAATCCATTTTAAAGCCATTTTTAAGGCATTTCGCGCATACATGAAATGAACACATTTTTCTCCAAAACTATAACAGATGCAAGCTTGTCCTGTTTGGTGGAGATGATATTTAATAAAATAAGTAGAAATCCACTAAAAGTTTTGTTTGGTTATCTTGCAATCCCGAGATAATCGTCTCCATGCTCCAAATCCATTTTAAAGCCATTTTTAAGGCATTTCGCGCATACATGAAATGAACACATTTTTCTCCAAAACTATAACAGATGCAAGCTTGTCCTGTTTGGTGGAGATGATATTTAATAAAATAAGTAGAAATCCACTAAAAGTTTTGTTTGGTTATCTTGCAATCCCGAGATAATCGTCTCCATGCTCCAAATCCATTTTAAAGCCATTTTTAAGGCATTTCGCGCATACATGAAATGAACACATTTTTCTCCAAAACTATAACAGATGCAAGCTTGTCCTGTTTGGTGGAGATGATATTTAATAAAATAAGTAGAAATCCACTAAAAGTTTTGTTTGGTTATCTTGCAATCCCGAGATAATCGTCTCCATGCTCCAAATCCATTTTAAAGCCATTTTTAAGGCATTTCGCGCATACATGAAATGAACACATTTTTCTCCAAAACTATAACAGATGCAAGCTTGTCCTGTTTGGTGGAGATGATATTTAATAAAATAAGTAGAAATCCACTAAAAGTTTTGTTTGGTTATCTTGCAATCCCGAGATAATCGTCTCCATGCTCCAAATCCATTTTAAAGCCATTTTTAAGGCATTTCGCGCATACATGAAATGAACACATTTTTCTCCAAAACTATAACAGATGCAAGCTTGTCCTGTTTGGTGGAGATGATATTTAATAAAATAAGTAGAAATCCACTAAAAGTTTTGTTTGGTTATCTTGCAATCCCGAGATAATCGTCTCCATGCTCCAAATCCATTTTAAAGCCATTTTTAAGGCATTTCGCGCATACATGAAATGAACACATTTTTCTCCAAAACTATAACAGATGCAAGCTTGTCCTGTTTGGTGGAGATGATATTTAATAAAATAAGTAGAAATCCACTAAAAGTTTTGTTTGGTTATCTTGCAATCCCGAGATAATCGTCTCCATGCTCCAAATCCATTTTAAAGCCATTTTTAAGGCATTTCGCGCATACATGAAATGAACACATTTTTCTCCAAAACTATAACAGATGCAAGCTTGTCCTGTTTGGTGGAGATGATATTTAATAAAATAAGTAGAAATCCACTAAAAGTTTTGTTTGGTTATCTTGCAATCCCGAGATAATCGTCTCCATGCTCCAAATCCATTTTAAAGCCATTTTTAAGGCATTTCGCGCATACATGAAATGAACACATTTTTCTCCAAAACTATAACAGATGCAAGCTTGTCCTGTTTGGTGGAGATGATATTTAATAAAATAAGTAGAAATCCACTAAAAGTTTTGTTTGGTTATCTTGCAATCCCGAGATAATCGTCTCCATGCTCCAAATCCATTTTAAAGCCATTTTTAAGGCATTTCGCGCATACATGAAATGAACACATTTTTCTCCAAAACTATAACAGATGCAAGCTTGTCCTGTTTGGTGGAGATGATATTTAATAAAATAAGTAGAAATCCACTAAAAGTTTTGTTTGGTTATCTTGCAATCCCGAGATAATCGTCTCCATGCTCCAAATCCATTTTAAAGCCATTTTTAAGGCATTTCGCGCATACATGAAATGAACACATTTTTCTCCAAAACTATAACAGATGCAAGCTTGTCCTGTTTGGTGGAGATGATATTTAATAAAATAAGTAGAAATCCACTAAAAGTTTTGTTTGGTTATCTTGCAATCCCGAGATAATCGTCTCCATGCTCCAAATCCATTTTAAAGCCATTTTTAAGGCATTTCGCGCATACATGAAATGAACACATTTTTCTCCAAAACTATAACAGATGCAAGCTTGTCCTGTTTGGTGGAGATGATATTTAATAAAATAAGTAGAAATCCACTAAAAGTTTTGTTTGGTTATCTTGCAATCCCGAGATAATCGTCTCCATGCTCCAAATCCATTTTAAAGCCATTTTTAAGGCATTTCGCGCATACATGAAATGAACACATTTTTCTCCAAAACTATAACAGATGCAAGCTTGTCCTGTTTGGTGGAGATGATATTTAATAAAATAAGTAGAAATCCACTAAAAGTTTTGTTTGGTTATCTTGCAATCCCGAGATAATCGTCTCCATGCTCCAAATCCATTTTAAAGCCATTTTTAAGGCATTTCGCGCATACATGAAATGAACACATTTTTCTCCAAAACTATAACAGATGCAAGCTTGTCCTGTTTGGTGGAGATGATATTTAATAAAATAAGTAGAAATCCACTAAAAGTTTTGTTTGGTTATCTTGCAATCCCGAGATAATCGTCTCCATGCTCCAAATCCATTTTAAAGCCATTTTTAAGGCATTTCGCGCATACATGAAATGAACACATTTTTCTCCAAAACTATAACAGATGCAAGCTTGTCCTGTTTGGTGGAGATGATATTTAATAAAATAAGTAGAAATCCACTAAAAGTTTTGTTTGGTTATCTTGCAATCCCGAGATAATCGTCTCCATGCTCCAAATCCATTTTAAAGCCATTTTTAAGGCATTTCGCGCATACATGAAATGAACACATTTTTCTCCAAAACTATAACAGATGCAAGCTTGTCCTGTTTGGTGGAGATGATATTTAATAAAATAAGTAGAAATCCACTAAAAGTTTTGTTTGGTTATCTTGCAATCCCGAGATAATCGTCTCCATGCTCCAAATCCATTTTAAAGCCATTTTTAAGGCATTTCGCGCATACATGAAATGAACACATTTTTCTCCAAAACTATAACAGATGCAAGCTTGTCCTGTTTGGTGGAGATGATATTTAATAAAATAAGTAGAAATCCACTAAAAGTTTTGTTTGGTTATCTTGCAATCCCGAGATAATCGTCTCCATGCTCCAAATCCATTTTAAAGCCATTTTTAAGGCATTTCGCGCATACATGAAATGAACACATTTTTCTCCAAAACTATAACAGATGCAAGCTTGTCCTGTTTGGTGGAGATGATATTTAATAAAATAAGTAGAAATCCACTAAAAGTTTTGTTTGGTTATCTTGCAATCCCGAGATAATCGTCTCCATGCTCCAAATCCATTTTAAAGCCATTTTTAAGGCATTTCGCGCATACATGAAATGAACACATTTTTCTCCAAAACTATAACAGATGCAAGCTTGTCCTGTTTGGTGGAGATGATATTTAATAAAATAAGTAGAAATCCACTAAAAGTTTTGTTTGGTTATCTTGCAATCCCGAGATAATCGTCTCCATGCTCCAAATCCATTTTAAAGCCATTTTTAAGGCATTTCGCGCATACATGAAATGAACACATTTTTCTCCAAAACTATAACAGATGCAAGCTTGTCCTGTTTGGTGGAGATGATATTTAATAAAATAAGTAGAAATCCACTAAAAGTTTTGTTTGGTTATCTTGCAATCCCGAGATAATCGTCTCCATGCTCCAAATCCATTTTAAAGCCATTTTTAAGGCATTTCGCGCATACATGAAATGAACACATTTTTCTCCAAAACTATAACAGATGCAAGCTTGTCCTGTTTGGTGGAGATGATATTTAATAAAATAAGTAGAAATCCACTAAAAGTTTTGTTTGGTTATCTTGCAATCCCGAGATAATCGTCTCCATGCTCCAAATCCATTTTAAAGCCATTTTTAAGGCATTTCGCGCATACATGAAATGAACACATTTTTCTCCAAAACTATAACAGATGCAAGCTTGTCCTGTTTGGTGGAGATGATATTTAATAAAATAAGTAGAAATCCACTAAAAGTTTTGTTTGGTTATCTTGCAATCCCGAGATAATCGTCTCCATGCTCCAAATCCATTTTAAAGCCATTTTTAAGGCATTTCGCGCATACATGAAATGAACACATTTTTCTCCAAAACTATAACAGATGCAAGCTTGTCCTGTTTGGTGGAGATGATATTTAATAAAATAAGTAGAAATCCACTAAAAGTTTTGTTTGGTTATCTTGCAATCCCGAGATAATCGTCTCCATGCTCCAAATCCATTTTAAAGCCATTTTTAAGGCATTTCGCGCATACATGAAATGAACACATTTTTCTCCAAAACTATAACAGATGCAAGCTTGTCCTGTTTGGTGGAGATGATATTTAATAAAATAAGTAGAAATCCACTAAAAGTTTTGTTTGGTTATCTTGCAATCCCGAGATAATCGTCTCCATGCTCCAAATCCATTTTAAAGCCATTTTTAAGGCATTTCGCGCATACATGAAATGAACACATTTTTCTCCAAAACTATAACAGATGCAAGCTTGTCCTGTTTGGTGGAGATGATATTTAATAAAATAAGTAGAAATCCACTAAAAGTTTTGTTTGGTTATCTTGCAATCCCGAGATAATCGTCTCCATGCTCCAAATCCATTTTAAAGCCATTTTTAAGGCATTTCGCGCATACATGAAATGAACACATTTTTCTCCAAAACTATAACAGATGCAAGCTTGTCCTGTTTGGTGGAGATGATATTTAATAAAATAAGTAGAAATCCACTAAAAGTTTTGTTTGGTTATCTTGCAATCCCGAGATAATCGTCTCCATGCTCCAAATCCATTTTAAAGCCATTTTTAAGGCATTTCGCGCATACATGAAATGAACACATTTTTCTCCAAAACTATAACAGATGCAAGCTTGTCCTGTTTGGTGGAGATGATATTTAATAAAATAAGTAGAAATCCACTAAAAGTTTTGTTTGGTTATCTTGCAATCCCGAGATAATCGTCTCCATGCTCCAAATCCATTTTAAAGCCATTTTTAAGGCATTTCGCGCATACATGAAATGAACACATTTTTCTCCAAAACTATAACAGATGCAAGCTTGTCCTGTTTGGTGGAGATGATATTTAATAAAATAAGTAGAAATCCACTAAAAGTTTTGTTTGGTTATCTTGCAATCCCGAGATAATCGTCTCCATGCTCCAAATCCATTTTAAAGCCATTTTTAAGGCATTTCGCGCATACATGAAATGAACACATTTTTCTCCAAAACTATAACAGATGCAAGCTTGTCCTGTTTGGTGGAGATGATATTTAATAAAATAAGTAGAAATCCACTAAAAGTTTTGTTTGGTTATCTTGCAATCCCGAGATAATCGTCTCCATGCTCCAAATCCATTTTAAAGCCATTTTTAAGGCATTTCGCGCATACATGAAATGAACACATTTTTCTCCAAAACTATAACAGATGCAAGCTTGTCCTGTTTGGTGGAGATGATATTTAATAAAATAAGTAGAAATCCACTAAAAGTTTTGTTTGGTTATCTTGCAATCCCGAGATAATCGTCTCCATGCTCCAAATCCATTTTAAAGCCATTTTTAAGGCATTTCGCGCATACATGAAATGAACACATTTTTCTCCAAAACTATAACAGATGCAAGCTTGTCCTGTTTGGTGGAGATGATATTTAATAAAATAAGTAGAAATCCACTAAAAGTTTTGTTTGGTTATCTTGCAATCCCGAGATAATCGTCTCCATGCTCCAAATCCATTTTAAAGCCATTTTTAAGGCATTTCGCGCATACATGAAATGAACACATTTTTCTCCAAAACTATAACAGATGCAAGCTTGTCCTGTTTGGTGGAGATGATATTTAATAAAATAAGTAGAAATCCACTAAAAGTTTTGTTTGGTTATCTTGCAATCCCGAGATAATCGTCTCCATGCTCCAAATCCATTTTAAAGCCATTTTTAAGGCATTTCGCGCATACATGAAATGAACACATTTTTCTCCAAAACTATAACAGATGCAAGCTTGTCCTGTTTGGTGGAGATGATATTTAATAAAATAAGTAGAAATCCACTAAAAGTTTTGTTTGGTTATCTTGCAATCCCGAGATAATCGTCTCCATGCTCCAAATCCATTTTAAAGCCATTTTTAAGGCATTTCGCGCATACATGAAATGAACACATTTTTCTCCAAAACTATAACAGATGCAAGCTTGTCCTGTTTGGTGGAGATGATATTTAATAAAATAAGTAGAAATCCACTAAAAGTTTTGTTTGGTTATCTTGCAATCCCGAGATAATCGTCTCCATGCTCCAAATCCATTTTAAAGCCATTTTTAAGGCATTTCGCGCATACATGAAATGAACACATTTTTCTCCAAAACTATAACAGATGCAAGCTTGTCCTGTTTGGTGGAGATGATATTTAATAAAATAAGTAGAAATCCACTAAAAGTTTTGTTTGGTTATCTTGCAATCCCGAGATAATCGTCTCCATGCTCCAAATCCATTTTAAAGCCATTTTTAAGGCATTTCGCGCATACATGAAATGAACACATTTTTCTCCAAAACTATAACAGATGCAAGCTTGTCCTGTTTGGTGGAGATGATATTTAATAAAATAAGTAGAAATCCACTAAAAGTTTTGTTTGGTTATCTTGCAATCCCGAGATAATCGTCTCCATGCTCCAAATCCATTTTAAAGCCATTTTTAAGGCATTTCGCGCATACATGAAATGAACACATTTTTCTCCAAAACTATAACAGATGCAAGCTTGTCCTGTTTGGTGGAGATGATATTTAATAAAATAAGTAGAAATCCACTAAAAGTTTTGTTTGGTTATCTTGCAATCCCGAGATAATCGTCTCCATGCTCCAAATCCATTTTAAAGCCATTTTTAAGGCATTTCGCGCATACATGAAATGAACACATTTTTCTCCAAAACTATAACAGATGCAAGCTTGTCCTGTTTGGTGGAGATGATATTTAATAAAATAAGTAGAAATCCACTAAAAGTTTTGTTTGGTTATCTTGCAATCCCGAGATAATCGTCTCCATGCTCCAAATCCATTTTAAAGCCATTTTTAAGGCATTTCGCGCATACATGAAATGAACACATTTTTCTCCAAAACTATAACAGATGCAAGCTTGTCCTGTTTGGTGGAGATGATATTTAATAAAATAAGTAGAAATCCACTAAAAGTTTTGTTTGGTTATCTTGCAATCCCGAGATAATCGTCTCCATGCTCCAAATCCATTTTAAAGCCATTTTTAAGGCATTTCGCGCATACATGAAATGAACACATTTTTCTCCAAAACTATAACAGATGCAAGCTTGTCCTGTTTGGTGGAGATGATATTTAATAAAATAAGTAGAAATCCACTAAAAGTTTTGTTTGGTTATCTTGCAATCCCGAGATAATCGTCTCCATGCTCCAAATCCATTTTAAAGCCATTTTTAAGGCATTTCGCGCATACATGAAATGAACACATTTTTCTCCAAAACTATAACAGATGCAAGCTTGTCCTGTTTGGTGGAGATGATATTTAATAAAATAAGTAGAAATCCACTAAAAGTTTTGTTTGGTTATCTTGCAATCCCGAGATAATCGTCTCCATGCTCCAAATCCATTTTAAAGCCATTTTTAAGGCATTTCGCGCATACATGAAATGAACACATTTTTCTCCAAAACTATAACAGATGCAAGCTTGTCCTGTTTGGTGGAGATGATATTTAATAAAATAAGTAGAAATCCACTAAAAGTTTTGTTTGGTTATCTTGCAATCCCGAGATAATCGTCTCCATGCTCCAAATCCATTTTAAAGCCATTTTTAAGGCATTTCGCGCATACATGAAATGAACACATTTTTCTCCAAAACTATAACAGATGCAAGCTTGTCCTGTTTGGTGGAGATGATATTTAATAAAATAAGTAGAAATCCACTAAAAGTTTTGTTTGGTTATCTTGCAATCCCGAGATAATCGTCTCCATGCTCCAAATCCATTTTAAAGCCATTTTTAAGGCATTTCGCGCATACATGAAATGAACACATTTTTCTCCAAAACTATAACAGATGCAAGCTTGTCCTGTTTGGTGGAGATGATATTTAATAAAATAAGTAGAAATCCACTAAAAGTTTTGTTTGGTTATCTTGCAATCCCGAGATAATCGTCTCCATGCTCCAAATCCATTTTAAAGCCATTTTTAAGGCATTTCGCGCATACATGAAATGAACACATTTTTCTCCAAAACTATAACAGATGCAAGCTTGTCCTGTTTGGTGGAGATGATATTTAATAAAATAAGTAGAAATCCACTAAAAGTTTTGTTTGGTTATCTTGCAATCCCGAGATAATCGTCTCCATGCTCCAAATCCATTTTAAAGCCATTTTTAAGGCATTTCGCGCATACATGAAATGAACACATTTTTCTCCAAAACTATAACAGATGCAAGCTTGTCCTGTTTGGTGGAGATGATATTTAATAAAATAAGTAGAAATCCACTAAAAGTTTTGTTTGGTTATCTTGCAATCCCGAGATAATCGTCTCCATGCTCCAAATCCATTTTAAAGCCATTTTTAAGGCATTTCGCGCATACATGAAATGAACACATTTTTCTCCAAAACTATAACAGATGCAAGCTTGTCCTGTTTGGTGGAGATGATATTTAATAAAATAAGTAGAAATCCACTAAAAGTTTTGTTTGGTTATCTTGCAATCCCGAGATAATCGTCTCCATGCTCCAAATCCATTTTAAAGCCATTTTTAAGGCATTTCGCGCATACATGAAATGAACACATTTTTCTCCAAAACTATAACAGATGCAAGCTTGTCCTGTTTGGTGGAGATGATATTTAATAAAATAAGTAGAAATCCACTAAAAGTTTTGTTTGGTTATCTTGCAATCCCGAGATAATCGTCTCCATGCTCCAAATCCATTTTAAAGCCATTTTTAAGGCATTTCGCGCATACATGAAATGAACACATTTTTCTCCAAAACTATAACAGATGCAAGCTTGTCCTGTTTGGTGGAGATGATATTTAATAAAATAAGTAGAAATCCACTAAAAGTTTTGTTTGGTTATCTTGCAATCCCGAGATAATCGTCTCCATGCTCCAAATCCATTTTAAAGCCATTTTTAAGGCATTTCGCGCATACATGAAATGAACACATTTTTCTCCAAAACTATAACAGATGCAAGCTTGTCCTGTTTGGTGGAGATGATATTTAATAAAATAAGTAGAAATCCACTAAAAGTTTTGTTTGGTTATCTTGCAATCCCGAGATAATCGTCTCCATGCTCCAAATCCATTTTAAAGCCATTTTTAAGGCATTTCGCGCATACATGAAATGAACACATTTTTCTCCAAAACTATAACAGATGCAAGCTTGTCCTGTTTGGTGGAGATGATATTTAATAAAATAAGTAGAAATCCACTAAAAGTTTTGTTTGGTTATCTTGCAATCCCGAGATAATCGTCTCCATGCTCCAAATCCATTTTAAAGCCATTTTTAAGGCATTTCGCGCATACATGAAATGAACACATTTTTCTCCAAAACTATAACAGATGCAAGCTTGTCCTGTTTGGTGGAGATGATATTTAATAAAATAAGTAGAAATCCACTAAAAGTTTTGTTTGGTTATCTTGCAATCCCGAGATAATCGTCTCCATGCTCCAAATCCATTTTAAAGCCATTTTTAAGGCATTTCGCGCATACATGAAATGAACACATTTTTCTCCAAAACTATAACAGATGCAAGCTTGTCCTGTTTGGTGGAGATGATATTTAATAAAATAAGTAGAAATCCACTAAAAGTTTTGTTTGGTTATCTTGCAATCCCGAGATAATCGTCTCCATGCTCCAAATCCATTTTAAAGCCATTTTTAAGGCATTTCGCGCATACATGAAATGAACACATTTTTCTCCAAAACTATAACAGATGCAAGCTTGTCCTGTTTGGTGGAGATGATATTTAATAAAATAAGTAGAAATCCACTAAAAGTTTTGTTTGGTTATCTTGCAATCCCGAGATAATCGTCTCCATGCTCCAAATCCATTTTAAAGCCATTTTTAAGGCATTTCGCGCATACATGAAATGAACACATTTTTCTCCAAAACTATAACAGATGCAAGCTTGTCCTGTTTGGTGGAGATGATATTTAATAAAATAAGTAGAAATCCACTAAAAGTTTTGTTTGGTTATCTTGCAATCCCGAGATAATCGTCTCCATGCTCCAAATCCATTTTAAAGCCATTTTTAAGGCATTTCGCGCATACATGAAATGAACACATTTTTCTCCAAAACTATAACAGATGCAAGCTTGTCCTGTTTGGTGGAGATGATATTTAATAAAATAAGTAGAAATCCACTAAAAGTTTTGTTTGGTTATCTTGCAATCCCGAGATAATCGTCTCCATGCTCCAAATCCATTTTAAAGCCATTTTTAAGGCATTTCGCGCATACATGAAATGAACACATTTTTCTCCAAAACTATAACAGATGCAAGCTTGTCCTGTTTGGTGGAGATGATATTTAATAAAATAAGTAGAAATCCACTAAAAGTTTTGTTTGGTTATCTTGCAATCCCGAGATAATCGTCTCCATGCTCCAAATCCATTTTAAAGCCATTTTTAAGGCATTTCGCGCATACATGAAATGAACACATTTTTCTCCAAAACTATAACAGATGCAAGCTTGTCCTGTTTGGTGGAGATGATATTTAATAAAATAAGTAGAAATCCACTAAAAGTTTTGTTTGGTTATCTTGCAATCCCGAGATAATCGTCTCCATGCTCCAAATCCATTTTAAAGCCATTTTTAAGGCATTTCGCGCATACATGAAATGAACACATTTTTCTCCAAAACTATAACAGATGCAAGCTTGTCCTGTTTGGTGGAGATGATATTTAATAAAATAAGTAGAAATCCACTAAAAGTTTTGTTTGGTTATCTTGCAATCCCGAGATAATCGTCTCCATGCTCCAAATCCATTTTAAAGCCATTTTTAAGGCATTTCGCGCATACATGAAATGAACACATTTTTCTCCAAAACTATAACAGATGCAAGCTTGTCCTGTTTGGTGGAGATGATATTTAATAAAATAAGTAGAAATCCACTAAAAGTTTTGTTTGGTTATCTTGCAATCCCGAGATAATCGTCTCCATGCTCCAAATCCATTTTAAAGCCATTTTTAAGGCATTTCGCGCATACATGAAATGAACACATTTTTCTCCAAAACTATAACAGATGCAAGCTTGTCCTGTTTGGTGGAGATGATATTTAATAAAATAAGTAGAAATCCACTAAAAGTTTTGTTTGGTTATCTTGCAATCCCGAGATAATCGTCTCCATGCTCCAAATCCATTTTAAAGCCATTTTTAAGGCATTTCGCGCATACATGAAATGAACACATTTTTCTCCAAAACTATAACAGATGCAAGCTTGTCCTGTTTGGTGGAGATGATATTTAATAAAATAAGTAGAAATCCACTAAAAGTTTTCTTTGGTTATCTTGCAATCCCGAGATAATCGTCTCCATGCTCCAAATCCATTTTAAAGCCATTTTTAAGGCATTTCGCGCATACATGAAATGAACACATTTTTCTCCAAAACTATAACAGATGCAAGCTTGTCCTGTTTGGTGGAGATGATATTTAATAAAATAAGTAGAAATCCACTAAAAGTTTTGTTTGGTTATCTTGCAATCCCGAGATAATCGTCTCCATGCTCCAAATCCATTTTAAAGCCATTTTTAAGGCATTTCGCGCATACATGAAATGAACACATTTTTCTCCAAAACTATAACAGATGCAAGCTTGTCCTGTTTGGTGGAGATGATATTTAATAAAATAAGTAGAAATCCACTAAAAGTTTTGTTTGGTTATCTTGCAATCCCGAGATAATCGTCTCCATGCTCCAAATCCATTTTAAAGCCATTTTTAAGGCATTTCGCGCATACATGAAATGAACACATTTTTCTCCAAAACTATAACAGATGCAAGCTTGTCCTGTTTGGTGGAGATGATATTTAATAAAATAAGTAGAAATCCACTAAAAGTTTTGTTTGGTTATCTTGCAATCCCGAGATAATCGTCTCCATGCTCCAAATCCATTTTAAAGCCATTTTTAAGGCATTTCGCGCATACATGAAATGAACACATTTTTCTCCAAAACTATAACAGATGCAAGCTTGTCCTGTTTGGTGGAGATGATATTTAATAAAATAAGTAGAAATCCACTAAAAGTTTTGTTTGGTTATCTTGCAATCCCGAGATAATCGTCTCCATGCTCCAAATCCATTTTAAAGCCATTTTTAAGGCATTTCGCGCATACATGAAATGAACACATTTTTCTCCAAAACTATAACAGATGCAAGCTTGTCCTGTTTGGTGGAGATGATATTTAATAAAATAAGTAGAAATCCACTAAAAGTTTTGTTTGGTTATCTTGCAATCCCGAGATAATCGTCTCCATGCTCCAAATCCATTTTAAAGCCATTTTTAAGGCATTTCGCGCATACATGAAATGAACACATTTTTCTCCAAAACTATAACAGATGCAAGCTTGTCCTGTTTGGTGGAGATGATATTTAATAAAATAAGTAGAAATCCACTAAAAGTTTTGTTTGGTTATCTTGCAATCCCGAGATAATCGTCTCCATGCTCCAAATCCATTTTAAAGCCATTTTTAAGGCATTTCGCGCATACATGAAATGAACACATTTTTCTCCAAAACTATAACAGATGCAAGCTTGTCCTGTTTGGTGGAGATGATATTTAATAAAATAAGTAGAAATCCACTAAAAGTTTTGTTTGGTTATCTTGCAATCCCGAGATAATCGTCTCCATGCTCCAAATCCATTTTAAAGCCATTTTTAAGGCATTTCGCGCATACATGAAATGAACACATTTTTCTCCAAAACTATAACAGATGCAAGCTTGTCCTGTTTGGTGGAGATGATATTTAATAAAATAAGTAGAAATCCACTAAAAGTTTTGTTTGGTTATCTTGCAATCCCGAGATAATCGTCTCCATGCTCCAAATCCATTTTAAAGCCATTTTTAAGGCATTTCGCGCATACATGAAATGAACACATTTTTCTCCAAAACTATAACAGATGCAAGCTTGTCCTGTTTGGTGGAGATGATATTTAATAAAATAAGTAGAAATCCACTAAAAGTTTTGTTTGGTTATCTTGCAATCCCGAGATAATCGTCTCCATGCTCCAAATCCATTTTAAAGCCATTTTTAAGGCATTTCGCGCATACATGAAATGAACACATTTTTCTCCAAAACTATAACAGATGCAAGCTTGTCCTGTTTGGTGGAGATGATATTTAATAAAATAAGTAGAAATCCACTAAAAGTTTTGTTTGGTTATCTTGCAATCCCGAGATAATCGTCTCCATGCTCCAAATCCATTTTAAAGCCATTTTTAAGGCATTTCGCGCATACATGAAATGAACACATTTTTCTCCAAAACTATAACAGATGCAAGCTTGTCCTGTTTGGTGGAGATGATATTTAATAAAATAAGTAGAAATCCACTAAAAGTTTTGTTTGGTTATCTTGCAATCCCGAGATAATCGTCTCCATGCTCCAAATCCATTTTAAAGCCATTTTTAAGGCATTTCGCGCATACATGAAATGAACACATTTTTCTCCAAAACTATAACAGATGCAAGCTTGTCCTGTTTGGTGGAGATGATATTTAATAAAATAAGTAGAAATCCACTAAAAGTTTTGTTTGGTTATCTTGCAATCCCGAGATAATCGTCTCCATGCTCCAAATCCATTTTAAAGCCATTTTTAAGGCATTTCGCGCATACATGAAATGAACACATTTTTCTCCAAAACTATAACAGATGCAAGCTTGTCCTGTTTGGTGGAGATGATATTTAATAAAATAAGTAGAAATCCACTAAAAGTTTTGTTTGGTTATCTTGCAATCCCGAGATAATCGTCTCCATGCTCCAAATCCATTTTAAAGCCATTTTTAAGGCATTTCGCGCATACATGAAATGAACACATTTTTCTCCAAAACTATAACAGATGCAAGCTTGTCCTGTTTGGTGGAGATGATATTTAATAAAATAAGTAGAAATCCACTAAAAGTTTTGTTTGGTTATCTTGCAATCCCGAGATAATCGTCTCCATGCTCCAAATCCATTTTAAAGCCATTTTTAAGGCATTTCGCGCATACATGAAATGAACACATTTTTCTCCAAAACTATAACAGATGCAAGCTTGTCCTGTTTGGTGGAGATGATATTTAATAAAATAAGTAGAAATCCACTAAAAGTTTTGTTTGGTTATCTTGCAATCCCGAGATAATCGTCTCCATGCTCCAAATCCATTTTAAAGCCATTTTTAAGGCATTTCGCGCATACATGAAATGAACACATTTTTCTCCAAAACTATAACAGATGCAAGCTTGTCCTGTTTGGTGGAGATGATATTTAATAAAATAAGTAGAAATCCACTAAAAGTTTTGTTTGGTTATCTTGCAATCCCGAGATAATCGTCTCCATGCTCCAAATCCATTTTAAAGCCATTTTTAAGGCATTTCGCGCATACATGAAATGAACACATTTTTCTCCAAAACTATAACAGATGCAAGCTTGTCCTGTTTGGTGGAGATGATATTTAATAAAATAAGTAGAAATCCACTAAAAGTTTTGTTTGGTTATCTTGCAATCCCGAGATAATCGTCTCCATGCTCCAAATCCATTTTAAAGCCATTTTTAAGGCATTTCGCGCATACATGAAATGAACACATTTTTCTCCAAAACTATAACAGATGCAAGCTTGTCCTGTTTGGTGGAGATGATATTTAATAAAATAAGTAGAAATCCACTAAAAGTTTTGTTTGGTTATCTTGCAATCCCGAGATAATCGTCTCCATGCTCCAAATCCATTTTAAAGCCATTTTTAAGGCATTTCGCGCATACATGAAATGAACACATTTTTCTCCAAAACTATAACAGATGCAAGCTTGTCCTGTTTGGTGGAGATGATATTTAATAAAATAAGTAGAAATCCACTAAAAGTTTTGTTTGGTTATCTTGCAATCCCGAGATAATCGTCTCCATGCTCCAAATCCATTTTAAAGCCATTTTTAAGGCATTTCGCGCATACATGAAATGAACACATTTTTCTCCAAAACTATAACAGATGCAAGCTTGTCCTGTTTGGTGGAGATGATATTTAATAAAATAAGTAGAAATCCACTAAAAGTTTTGTTTGGTTATCTTGCAATCCCGAGATAATCGTCTCCATGCTCCAAATCCATTTTAAAGCCATTTTTAAGGCATTTCGCGCATACATGAAATGAACACATTTTTCTCCAAAACTATAACAGATGCAAGCTTGTCCTGTTTGGTGGAGATGATATTTAATAAAATAAGTAGAAATCCACTAAAAGTTTTGTTTGGTTATCTTGCAATCCCGAGATAATCGTCTCCATGCTCCAAATCCATTTTAAAGCCATTTTTAAGGCATTTCGCGCATACATGAAATGAACACATTTTTCTCCAAAACTATAACAGATGCAAGCTTGTCCTGTTTGGTGGAGATGATATTTAATAAAATAAGTAGAAATCCACTAAAAGTTTTGTTTGGTTATCTTGCAATCCCGAGATAATCGTCTCCATGCTCCAAATCCATTTTAAAGCCATTTTTAAGGCATTTCGCGCATACATGAAATGAACACATTTTTCTCCAAAACTATAACAGATGCAAGCTTGTCCTGTTTGGTGGAGATGATATTTAATAAAATAAGTAGAAATCCACTAAAAGTTTTGTTTGGTTATCTTGCAATCCCGAGATAATCGTCTCCATGCTCCAAATCCATTTTAAAGCCATTTTTAAGGCATTTCGCGCATACATGAAATGAACACATTTTTCTCCAAAACTATAACAGATGCAAGCTTGTCCTGTTTGGTGGAGATGATATTTAATAAAATAAGTAGAAATCCACTAAAAGTTTTGTTTGGTTATCTTGCAATCCCGAGATAATCGTCTCCATGCTCCAAATCCATTTTAAAGCCATTTTTAAGGCATTTCGCGCATACATGAAATGAACACATTTTTCTCCAAAACTATAACAGATGCAAGCTTGTCCTGTTTGGTGGAGATGATATTTAATAAAATAAGTAGAAATCCACTAAAAGTTTTGTTTGGTTATCTTGCAATCCCGAGATAATCGTCTCCATGCTCCAAATCCATTTTAAAGCCATTTTTAAGGCATTTCGCGCATACATGAAATGAACACATTTTTCTCCAAAACTATAACAGATGCAAGCTTGTCCTGTTTGGTGGAGATGATATTTAATAAAATAAGTAGAAATCCACTAAAAGTTTTGTTTGGTTATCTTGCAATCCCGAGATAATCGTCTCCATGCTCCAAATCCATTTTAAAGCCATTTTTAAGGCATTTCGCGCATACATGAAATGAACACATTTTTCTCCAAAACTATAACAGATGCAAGCTTGTCCTGTTTGGTGGAGATGATATTTAATAAAATAAGTAGAAATCCACTAAAAGTTTTGTTTGGTTATCTTGCAATCCCGAGATAATCGTCTCCATGCTCCAAATCCATTTTAAAGCCATTTTTAAGGCATTTCGCGCATACATGAAATGAACACATTTTTCTCCAAAACTATAACAGATGCAAGCTTGTCCTGTTTGGTGGAGATGATATTTAATAAAATAAGTAGAAATCCACTAAAAGTTTTGTTTGGTTATCTTGCAATCCCGAGATAATCGTCTCCATGCTCCAAATCCATTTTAAAGCCATTTTTAAGGCATTTCGCGCATACATGAAATGAACACATTTTTCTCCAAAACTATAACAGATGCAAGCTTGTCCTGTTTGGTGGAGATGATATTTAATAAAATAAGTAGAAATCCACTAAAAGTTTTGTTTGGTTATCTTGCAATCCCGAGATAATCGTCTCCATGCTCCAAATCCATTTTAAAGCCATTTTTAAGGCATTTCGCGCATACATGAAATGAACACATTTTTCTCCAAAACTATAACAGATGCAAGCTTGTCCTGTTTGGTGGAGATGATATTTAATAAAATAAGTAGAAATCCACTAAAAGTTTTGTTTGGTTATCTTGCAATCCCGAGATAATCGTCTCCATGCTCCAAATCCATTTTAAAGCCATTTTTAAGGCATTTCGCGCATACATGAAATGAACACATTTTTCTCCAAAACTATAACAGATGCAAGCTTGTCCTGTTTGGTGGAGATGATATTTAATAAAATAAGTAGAAATCCACTAAAAGTTTTGTTTGGTTATCTTGCAATCCCGAGATAATCGTCTCCATGCTCCAAATCCATTTTAAAGCCATTTTTAAGGCATTTCGCGCATACATGAAATGAACACATTTTTCTCCAAAACTATAACAGATGCAAGCTTGTCCTGTTTGGTGGAGATGATATTTAATAAAATAAGTAGAAATCCACTAAAAGTTTTGTTTGGTTATCTTGCAATCCCGAGATAATCGTCTCCATGCTCCAAATCCATTTTAAAGCCATTTTTAAGGCATTTCGCGCATACATGAAATGAACACATTTTTCTCCAAAACTATAACAGATGCAAGCTTGTCCTGTTTGGTGGAGATGATATTTAATAAAATAAGTAGAAATCCACTAAAAGTTTTGTTTGGTTATCTTGCAATCCCGAGATAATCGTCTCCATGCTCCAAATCCATTTTAAAGCCATTTTTAAGGCATTTCGCGCATACATGAAATGAACACATTTTTCTCCAAAACTATAACAGATGCAAGCTTGTCCTGTTTGGTGGAGATGATATTTAATAAAATAAGTAGAAATCCACTAAAAGTTTTGTTTGGTTATCTTGCAATCCCGAGATAATCGTCTCCATGCTCCAAATCCATTTTAAAGCCATTTTTAAGGCATTTCGCGCATACATGAAATGAACACATTTTTCTCCAAAACTATAACAGATGCAAGCTTGTCCTGTTTGGTGGAGATGATATTTAATAAAATAAGTAGAAATCCACTAAAAGTTTTGTTTGGTTATCTTGCAATCCCGAGATAATCGTCTCCATGCTCCAAATCCATTTTAAAGCCATTTTTAAGGCATTTCGCGCATACATGAAATGAACACATTTTTCTCCAAAACTATAACAGATGCAAGCTTGTCCTGTTTGGTGGAGATGATATTTAATAAAATAAGTAGAAATCCACTAAAAGTTTTGTTTGGTTATCTTGCAATCCCGAGATAATCGTCTCCATGCTCCAAATCCATTTTAAAGCCATTTTTAAGGCATTTCGCGCATACATGAAATGAACACATTTTTCTCCAAAACTATAACAGATGCAAGCTTGTCCTGTTTGGTGGAGATGATATTTAATAAAATAAGTAGAAATCCACTAAAAGTTTTGTTTGGTTATCTTGCAATCCCGAGATAATCGTCTCCATGCTCCAAATCCATTTTAAAGCCATTTTTAAGGCATTTCGCGCATACATGAAATGAACACATTTTTCTCCAAAACTATAACAGATGCAAGCTTGTCCTGTTTGGTGGAGATGATATTTAATAAAATAAGTAGAAATCCACTAAAAGTTTTGTTTGGTTATCTTGCAATCCCGAGATAATCGTCTCCATGCTCCAAATCCATTTTAAAGCCATTTTTAAGGCATTTCGCGCATACATGAAATGAACACATTTTTCTCCAAAACTATAACAGATGCAAGCTTGTCCTGTTTGGTGGAGATGATATTTAATAAAATAAGTAGAAATCCACTAAAAGTTTTGTTTGGTTATCTTGCAATCCCGAGATAATCGTCTCCATGCTCCAAATCCATTTTAAAGCCATTTTTAAGGCATTTCGCGCATACATGAAATGAACACATTTTTCTCCAAAACTATAACAGATGCAAGCTTGTCCTGTTTGGTGGAGATGATATTTAATAAAATAAGTAGAAATCCACTAAAAGTTTTGTTTGGTTATCTTGCAATCCCGAGATAATCGTCTCCATGCTCCAAATCCATTTTAAAGCCATTTTTAAGGCATTTCGCGCATACATGAAATGAACACATTTTTCTCCAAAACTATAACAGATGCAAGCTTGTCCTGTTTGGTGGAGATGATATTTAATAAAATAAGTAGAAATCCACTAAAAGTTTTGTTTGGTTATCTTGCAATCCCGAGATAATCGTCTCCATGCTCCAAATCCATTTTAAAGCCATTTTTAAGGCATTTCGCGCATACATGAAATGAACACATTTTTCTCCAAAACTATAACAGATGCAAGCTTGTCCTGTTTGGTGGAGATGATATTTAATAAAATAAGTAGAAATCCACTAAAAGTTTTGTTTGGTTATCTTGCAATCCCGAGATAATCGTCTCCATGCTCCAAATCCATTTTAAAGCCATTTTTAAGGCATTTCGCGCATACATGAAATGAACACATTTTTCTCCAAAACTATAACAGATGCAAGCTTGTCCTGTTTGGTGGAGATGATATTTAATAAAATAAGTAGAAATCCACTAAAAGTTTTGTTTGGTTATCTTGCAATCCCGAGATAATCGTCTCCATGCTCCAAATCCATTTTAAAGCCATTTTTAAGGCATTTCGCGCATACATGAAATGAACACATTTTTCTCCAAAACTATAACAGATGCAAGCTTGTCCTGTTTGGTGGAGATGATATTTAATAAAATAAGTAGAAATCCACTAAAAGTTTTGTTTGGTTATCTTGCAATCCCGAGATAATCGTCTCCATGCTCCAAATCCATTTTAAAGCCATTTTTAAGGCATTTCGCGCATACATGAAATGAACACATTTTTCTCCAAAACTATAACAGATGCAAGCTTGTCCTGTTTGGTGGAGATGATATTTAATAAAATAAGTAGAAATCCACTAAAAGTTTTGTTTGGTTATCTTGCAATCCCGAGATAATCGTCTCCATGCTCCAAATCCATTTTAAAGCCATTTTTAAGGCATTTCGCGCATACATGAAATGAACACATTTTTCTCCAAAACTATAACAGATGCAAGCTTGTCCTGTTTGGTGGAGATGATATTTAATAAAATAAGTAGAAATCCACTAAAAGTTTTGTTTGGTTATCTTGCAATCCCGAGATAATCGTCTCCATGCTCCAAATCCATTTTAAAGCCATTTTTAAGGCATTTCGCGCATACATGAAATGAACACATTTTTCTCCAAAACTATAACAGATGCAAGCTTGTCCTGTTTGGTGGAGATGATATTTAATAAAATAAGTAGAAATCCACTAAAAGTTTTGTTTGGTTATCTTGCAATCCCGAGATAATCGTCTCCATGCTCCAAATCCATTTTAAAGCCATTTTTAAGGCATTTCGCGCATACATGAAATGAACACATTTTTCTCCAAAACTATAACAGATGCAAGCTTGTCCTGTTTGGTGGAGATGATATTTAATAAAATAAGTAGAAATCCACTAAAAGTTTTGTTTGGTTATCTTGCAATCCCGAGATAATCGTCTCCATGCTCCAAATCCATTTTAAAGCCATTTTTAAGGCATTTCGCGCATACATGAAATGAACACATTTTTCTCCAAAACTATAACAGATGCAAGCTTGTCCTGTTTGGTGGAGATGATATTTAATAAAATAAGTAGAAATCCACTAAAAGTTTTGTTTGGTTATCTTGCAATCCCGAGATAATCGTCTCCATGCTCCAAATCCATTTTAAAGCCATTTTTAAGGCATTTCGCGCATACATGAAATGAACACATTTTTCTCCAAAACTATAACAGATGCAAGCTTGTCCTGTTTGGTGGAGATGATATTTAATAAAATAAGTAGAAATCCACTAAAAGTTTTGTTTGGTTATCTTGCAATCCCGAGATAATCGTCTCCATGCTCCAAATCCATTTTAAAGCCATTTTTAAGGCATTTCGCGCATACATGAAATGAACACATTTTTCTCCAAAACTATAACAGATGCAAGCTTGTCCTGTTTGGTGGAGATGATATTTAATAAAATAAGTAGAAATCCACTAAAAGTTTTGTTTGGTTATCTTGCAATCCCGAGATAATCGTCTCCATGCTCCAAATCCATTTTAAAGCCATTTTTAAGGCATTTCGCGCATACATGAAATGAACACATTTTTCTCCAAAACTATAACAGATGCAAGCTTGTCCTGTTTGGTGGAGATGATATTTAATAAAATAAGTAGAAATCCACTAAAAGTTTTGTTTGGTTATCTTGCAATCCCGAGATAATCGTCTCCATGCTCCAAATCCATTTTAAAGCCATTTTTAAGGCATTTCGCGCATACATGAAATGAACACATTTTTCTCCAAAACTATAACAGATGCAAGCTTGTCCTGTTTGGTGGAGATGATATTTAATAAAATAAGTAGAAATCCACTAAAAGTTTTGTTTGGTTATCTTGCAATCCCGAGATAATCGTCTCCATGCTCCAAATCCATTTTAAAGCCATTTTTAAGGCATTTCGCGCATACATGAAATGAACACATTTTTCTCCAAAACTATAACAGATGCAAGCTTGTCCTGTTTGGTGGAGATGATATTTAATAAAATAAGTAGAAATCCACTAAAAGTTTTGTTTGGTTATCTTGCAATCCCGAGATAATCGTCTCCATGCTCCAAATCCATTTTAAAGCCATTTTTAAGGCATTTCGCGCATACATGAAATGAACACATTTTTCTCCAAAACTATAACAGATGCAAGCTTGTCCTGTTTGGTGGAGATGATATTTAATAAAATAAGTAGAAATCCACTAAAAGTTTTGTTTGGTTATCTTGCAATCCCGAGATAATCGTCTCCATGCTCCAAATCCATTTTAAAGCCATTTTTAAGGCATTTCGCGCATACATGAAATGAACACATTTTTCTCCAAAACTATAACAGATGCAAGCTTGTCCTGTTTGGTGGAGATGATATTTAATAAAATAAGTAGAAATCCACTAAAAGTTTTGTTTGGTTATCTTGCAATCCCGAGATAATCGTCTCCATGCTCCAAATCCATTTTAAAGCCATTTTTAAGGCATTTCGCGCATACATGAAATGAACACATTTTTCTCCAAAACTATAACAGATGCAAGCTTGTCCTGTTTGGTGGAGATGATATTTAATAAAATAAGTAGAAATCCACTAAAAGTTTTGTTTGGTTATCTTGCAATCCCGAGATAATCGTCTCCATGCTCCAAATCCATTTTAAAGCCATTTTTAAGGCATTTCGCGCATACATGAAATGAACACATTTTTCTCCAAAACTATAACAGATGCAAGCTTGTCCTGTTTGGTGGAGATGATATTTAATAAAATAAGTAGAAATCCACTAAAAGTTTTGTTTGGTTATCTTGCAATCCCGAGATAATCGTCTCCATGCTCCAAATCCATTTTAAAGCCATTTTTAAGGCATTTCGCGCATACATGAAATGAACACATTTTTCTCCAAAACTATAACAGATGCAAGCTTGTCCTGTTTGGTGGAGATGATATTTAATAAAATAAGTAGAAATCCACTAAAAGTTTTGTTTGGTTATCTTGCAATCCCGAGATAATCGTCTCCATGCTCCAAATCCATTTTAAAGCCATTTTTAAGGCATTTCGCGCATACATGAAATGAACACATTTTTCTCCAAAACTATAACAGATGCAAGCTTGTCCTGTTTGGTGGAGATGATATTTAATAAAATAAGTAGAAATCCACTAAAAGTTTTGTTTGGTTATCTTGCAATCCCGAGATAATCGTCTCCATGCTCCAAATCCATTTTAAAGCCATTTTTAAGGCATTTCGCGCATACATGAAATGAACACATTTTTCTCCAAAACTATAACAGATGCAAGCTTGTCCTGTTTGGTGGAGATGATATTTAATAAAATAAGTAGAAATCCACTAAAAGTTTTGTTTGGTTATCTTGCAATCCCGAGATAATCGTCTCCATGCTCCAAATCCATTTTAAAGCCATTTTTAAGGCATTTCGCGCATACATGAAATGAACACATTTTTCTCCAAAACTATAACAGATGCAAGCTTGTCCTGTTTGGTGGAGATGATATTTAATAAAATAAGTAGAAATCCACTAAAAGTTTTGTTTGGTTATCTTGCAATCCCGAGATAATCGTCTCCATGCTCCAAATCCATTTTAAAGCCATTTTTAAGGCATTTCGCGCATACATGAAATGAACACATTTTTCTCCAAAACTATAACAGATGCAAGCTTGTCCTGTTTGGTGGAGATGATATTTAATAAAATAAGTAGAAATCCACTAAAAGTTTTGTTTGGTTATCTTGCAATCCCGAGATAATCGTCTCCATGCTCCAAATCCATTTTAAAGCCATTTTTAAGGCATTTCGCGCATACATGAAATGAACACATTTTTCTCCAAAACTATAACAGATGCAAGCTTGTCCTGTTTGGTGGAGATGATATTTAATAAAATAAGTAGAAATCCACTAAAAGTTTTGTTTGGTTATCTTGCAATCCCGAGATAATCGTCTCCATGCTCCAAATCCATTTTAAAGCCATTTTTAAGGCATTTCGCGCATACATGAAATGAACACATTTTTCTCCAAAACTATAACAGATGCAAGCTTGTCCTGTTTGGTGGAGATGATATTTAATAAAATAAGTAGAAATCCACTAAAAGTTTTGTTTGGTTATCTTGCAATCCCGAGATAATCGTCTCCATGCTCCAAATCCATTTTAAAGCCATTTTTAAGGCATTTCGCGCATACATGAAATGAACACATTTTTCTCCAAAACTATAACAGATGCAAGCTTGTCCTGTTTGGTGGAGATGATATTTAATAAAATAAGTAGAAATCCACTAAAAGTTTTGTTTGGTTATCTTGCAATCCCGAGATAATCGTCTCCATGCTCCAAATCCATTTTAAAGCCATTTTTAAGGCATTTCGCGCATACATGAAATGAACACATTTTTCTCCAAAACTATAACAGATGCAAGCTTGTCCTGTTTGGTGGAGATGATATTTAATAAAATAAGTAGAAATCCACTAAAAGTTTTGTTTGGTTATCTTGCAATCCCGAGATAATCGTCTCCATGCTCCAAATCCATTTTAAAGCCATTTTTAAGGCATTTCGCGCATACATGAAATGAACACATTTTTCTCCAAAACTATAACAGATGCAAGCTTGTCCTGTTTGGTGGAGATGATATTTAATAAAATAAGTAGAAATCCACTAAAAGTTTTGTTTGGTTATCTTGCAATCCCGAGATAATCGTCTCCATGCTCCAAATCCATTTTAAAGCCATTTTTAAGGCATTTCGCGCATACATGAAATGAACACATTTTTCTCCAAAACTATAACAGATGCAAGCTTGTCCTGTTTGGTGGAGATGATATTTAATAAAATAAGTAGAAATCCACTAAAAGTTTTGTTTGGTTATCTTGCAATCCCGAGATAATCGTCTCCATGCTCCAAATCCATTTTAAAGCCATTTTTAAGGCATTTCGCGCATACATGAAATGAACACATTTTTCTCCAAAACTATAACAGATGCAAGCTTGTCCTGTTTGGTGGAGATGATATTTAATAAAATAAGTAGAAATCCACTAAAAGTTTTGTTTGGTTATCTTGCAATCCCGAGATAATCGTCTCCATGCTCCAAATCCATTTTAAAGCCATTTTTAAGGCATTTCGCGCATACATGAAATGAACACATTTTTCTCCAAAACTATAACAGATGCAAGCTTGTCCTGTTTGGTGGAGATGATATTTAATAAAATAAGTAGAAATCCACTAAAAGTTTTGTTTGGTTATCTTGCAATCCCGAGATAATCGTCTCCATGCTCCAAATCCATTTTAAAGCCATTTTTAAGGCATTTCGCGCATACATGAAATGAACACATTTTTCTCCAAAACTATAACAGATGCAAGCTTGTCCTGTTTGGTGGAGATGATATTTAATAAAATAAGTAGAAATCCACTAAAAGTTTTGTTTGGTTATCTTGCAATCCCGAGATAATCGTCTCCATGCTCCAAATCCATTTTAAAGCCATTTTTAAGGCATTTCGCGCATACATGAAATGAACACATTTTTCTCCAAAACTATAACAGATGCAAGCTTGTCCTGTTTGGTGGAGATGATATTTAATAAAATAAGTAGAAATCCACTAAAAGTTTTGTTTGGTTATCTTGCAATCCCGAGATAATCGTCTCCATGCTCCAAATCCATTTTAAAGCCATTTTTAAGGCATTTCGCGCATACATGAAATGAACACATTTTTCTCCAAAACTATAACAGATGCAAGCTTGTCCTGTTTGGTGGAGATGATATTTAATAAAATAAGTAGAAATCCACTAAAAGTTTTGTTTGGTTATCTTGCAATCCCGAGATAATCGTCTCCATGCTCCAAATCCATTTTAAAGCCATTTTTAAGGCATTTCGCGCATACATGAAATGAACACATTTTTCTCCAAAACTATAACAGATGCAAGCTTGTCCTGTTTGGTGGAGATGATATTTAATAAAATAAGTAGAAATCCACTAAAAGTTTTGTTTGGTTATCTTGCAATCCCGAGATAATCGTCTCCATGCTCCAAATCCATTTTAAAGCCATTTTTAAGGCATTTCGCGCATACATGAAATGAACACATTTTTCTCCAAAACTATAACAGATGCAAGCTTGTCCTGTTTGGTGGAGATGATATTTAATAAAATAAGTAGAAATCCACTAAAAGTTTTGTTTGGTTATCTTGCAATCCCGAGATAATCGTCTCCATGCTCCAAATCCATTTTAAAGCCATTTTTAAGGCATTTCGCGCATACATGAAATGAACACATTTTTCTCCAAAACTATAACAGATGCAAGCTTGTCCTGTTTGGTGGAGATGATATTTAATAAAATAAGTAGAAATCCACTAAAAGTTTTGTTTGGTTATCTTGCAATCCCGAGATAATCGTCTCCATGCTCCAAATCCATTTTAAAGCCATTTTTAAGGCATTTCGCGCATACATGAAATGAACACATTTTTCTCCAAAACTATAACAGATGCAAGCTTGTCCTGTTTGGTGGAGATGATATTTAATAAAATAAGTAGAAATCCACTAAAAGTTTTGTTTGGTTATCTTGCAATCCCGAGATAATCGTCTCCATGCTCCAAATCCATTTTAAAGCCATTTTTAAGGCATTTCGCGCATACATGAAATGAACACATTTTTCTCCAAAACTATAACAGATGCAAGCTTGTCCTGTTTGGTGGAGATGATATTTAATAAAATAAGTAGAAATCCACTAAAAGTTTTGTTTGGTTATCTTGCAATCCCGAGATAATCGTCTCCATGCTCCAAATCCATTTTAAAGCCATTTTTAAGGCATTTCGCGCATACATGAAATGAACACATTTTTCTCCAAAACTATAACAGATGCAAGCTTGTCCTGTTTGGTGGAGATGATATTTAATAAAATAAGTAGAAATCCACTAAAAGTTTTGTTTGGTTATCTTGCAATCCCGAGATAATCGTCTCCATGCTCCAAATCCATTTTAAAGCCATTTTTAAGGCATTTCGCGCATACATGAAATGAACACATTTTTCTCCAAAACTATAACAGATGCAAGCTTGTCCTGTTTGGTGGAGATGATATTTAATAAAATAAGTAGAAATCCACTAAAAGTTTTGTTTGGTTATCTTGCAATCCCGAGATAATCGTCTCCATGCTCCAAATCCATTTTAAAGCCATTTTTAAGGCATTTCGCGCATACATGAAATGAACACATTTTTCTCCAAAACTATAACAGATGCAAGCTTGTCCTGTTTGGTGGAGATGATATTTAATAAAATAAGTAGAAATCCACTAAAAGTTTTGTTTGGTTATCTTGCAATCCCGAGATAATCGTCTCCATGCTCCAAATCCATTTTAAAGCCATTTTTAAGGCATTTCGCGCATACATGAAATGAACACATTTTTCTCCAAAACTATAACAGATGCAAGCTTGTCCTGTTTGGTGGAGATGATATTTAATAAAATAAGTAGAAATCCACTAAAAGTTTTGTTTGGTTATCTTGCAATCCCGAGATAATCGTCTCCATGCTCCAAATCCATTTTAAAGCCATTTTTAAGGCATTTCGCGCATACATGAAATGAACACATTTTTCTCCAAAACTATAACAGATGCAAGCTTGTCCTGTTTGGTGGAGATGATATTTAATAAAATAAGTAGAAATCCACTAAAAGTTTTGTTTGGTTATCTTGCAATCCCGAGATAATCGTCTCCATGCTCCAAATCCATTTTAAAGCCATTTTTAAGGCATTTCGCGCATACATGAAATGAACACATTTTTCTCCAAAACTATAACAGATGCAAGCTTGTCCTGTTTGGTGGAGATGATATTTAATAAAATAAGTAGAAATCCACTAAAAGTTTTGTTTGGTTATCTTGCAATCCCGAGATAATCGTCTCCATGCTCCAAATCCATTTTAAAGCCATTTTTAAGGCATTTCGCGCATACATGAAATGAACACATTTTTCTCCAAAACTATAACAGATGCAAGCTTGTCCTGTTTGGTGGAGATGATATTTAATAAAATAAGTAGAAATCCACTAAAAGTTTTGTTTGGTTATCTTGCAATCCCGAGATAATCGTCTCCATGCTCCAAATCCATTTTAAAGCCATTTTTAAGGCATTTCGCGCATACATGAAATGAACACATTTTTCTCCAAAACTATAACAGATGCAAGCTTGTCCTGTTTGGTGGAGATGATATTTAATAAAATAAGTAGAAATCCACTAAAAGTTTTGTTTGGTTATCTTGCAATCCCGAGATAATCGTCTCCATGCTCCAAATCCATTTTAAAGCCATTTTTAAGGCATTTCGCGCATACATGAAATGAACACATTTTTCTCCAAAACTATAACAGATGCAAGCTTGTCCTGTTTGGTGGAGATGATATTTAATAAAATAAGTAGAAATCCACTAAAAGTTTTGTTTGGTTATCTTGCAATCCCGAGATAATCGTCTCCATGCTCCAAATCCATTTTAAAGCCATTTTTAAGGCATTTCGCGCATACATGAAATGAACACATTTTTCTCCAAAACTATAACAGATGCAAGCTTGTCCTGTTTGGTGGAGATGATATTTAATAAAATAAGTAGAAATCCACTAAAAGTTTTGTTTGGTTATCTTGCAATCCCGAGATAATCGTCTCCATGCTCCAAATCCATTTTAAAGCCATTTTTAAGGCATTTCGCGCATACATGAAATGAACACATTTTTCTCCAAAACTATAACAGATGCAAGCTTGTCCTGTTTGGTGGAGATGATATTTAATAAAATAAGTAGAAATCCACTAAAAGTTTTGTTTGGTTATCTTGCAATCCCGAGATAATCGTCTCCATGCTCCAAATCCATTTTAAAGCCATTTTTAAGGCATTTCGCGCATACATGAAATGAACACATTTTTCTCCAAAACTATAACAGATGCAAGCTTGTCCTGTTTGGTGGAGATGATATTTAATAAAATAAGTAGAAATCCACTAAAAGTTTTGTTTGGTTATCTTGCAATCCCGAGATAATCGTCTCCATGCTCCAAATCCATTTTAAAGCCATTTTTAAGGCATTTCGCGCATACATGAAATGAACACATTTTTCTCCAAAACTATAACAGATGCAAGCTTGTCCTGTTTGGTGGAGATGATATTTAATAAAATAAGTAGAAATCCACTAAAAGTTTTGTTTGGTTATCTTGCAATCCCGAGATAATCGTCTCCATGCTCCAAATCCATTTTAAAGCCATTTTTAAGGCATTTCGCGCATACATGAAATGAACACATTTTTCTCCAAAACTATAACAGATGCAAGCTTGTCCTGTTTGGTGGAGATGATATTTAATAAAATAAGTAGAAATCCACTAAAAGTTTTGTTTGGTTATCTTGCAATCCCGAGATAATCGTCTCCATGCTCCAAATCCATTTTAAAGCCATTTTTAAGGCATTTCGCGCATACATGAAATGAACACATTTTTCTCCAAAACTATAACAGATGCAAGCTTGTCCTGTTTGGTGGAGATGATATTTAATAAAATAAGTAGAAATCCACTAAAAGTTTTGTTTGGTTATCTTGCAATCCCGAGATAATCGTCTCCATGCTCCAAATCCATTTTAAAGCCATTTTTAAGGCATTTCGCGCATACATGAAATGAACACATTTTTCTCCAAAACTATAACAGATGCAAGCTTGTCCTGTTTGGTGGAGATGATATTTAATAAAATAAGTAGAAATCCACTAAAAGTTTTGTTTGGTTATCTTGCAATCCCGAGATAATCGTCTCCATGCTCCAAATCCATTTTAAAGCCATTTTTAAGGCATTTCGCGCATACATGAAATGAACACATTTTTCTCCAAAACTATAACAGATGCAAGCTTGTCCTGTTTGGTGGAGATGATATTTAATAAAATAAGTAGAAATCCACTAAAAGTTTTGTTTGGTTATCTTGCAATCCCGAGATAATCGTCTCCATGCTCCAAATCCATTTTAAAGCCATTTTTAAGGCATTTCGCGCATACATGAAATGAACACATTTTTCTCCAAAACTATAACAGATGCAAGCTTGTCCTGTTTGGTGGAGATGATATTTAATAAAATAAGTAGAAATCCACTAAAAGTTTTGTTTGGTTATCTTGCAATCCCGAGATAATCGTCTCCATGCTCCAAATCCATTTTAAAGCCATTTTTAAGGCATTTCGCGCATACATGAAATGAACACATTTTTCTCCAAAACTATAACAGATGCAAGCTTGTCCTGTTTGGTGGAGATGATATTTAATAAAATAAGTAGAAATCCACTAAAAGTTTTGTTTGGTTATCTTGCAATCCCGAGATAATCGTCTCCATGCTCCAAATCCATTTTAAAGCCATTTTTAAGGCATTTCGCGCATACATGAAATGAACACATTTTTCTCCAAAACTATAACAGATGCAAGCTTGTCCTGTTTGGTGGAGATGATATTTAATAAAATAAGTAGAAATCCACTAAAAGTTTTGTTTGGTTATCTTGCAATCCCGAGATAATCGTCTCCATGCTCCAAATCCATTTTAAAGCCATTTTTAAGGCATTTCGCGCATACATGAAATGAACACATTTTTCTCCAAAACTATAACAGATGCAAGCTTGTCCTGTTTGGTGGAGATGATATTTAATAAAATAAGTAGAAATCCACTAAAAGTTTTGTTTGGTTATCTTGCAATCCCGAGATAATCGTCTCCATGCTCCAAATCCATTTTAAAGCCATTTTTAAGGCATTTCGCGCATACATGAAATGAACACATTTTTCTCCAAAACTATAACAGATGCAAGCTTGTCCTGTTTGGTGGAGATGATATTTAATAAAATAAGTAGAAATCCACTAAAAGTTTTGTTTGGTTATCTTGCAATCCCGAGATAATCGTCTCCATGCTCCAAATCCATTTTAAAGCCATTTTTAAGGCATTTCGCGCATACATGAAATGAACACATTTTTCTCCAAAACTATAACAGATGCAAGCTTGTCCTGTTTGGTGGAGATGATATTTAATAAAATAAGTAGAAATCCACTAAAAGTTTTGTTTGGTTATCTTGCAATCCCGAGATAATCGTCTCCATGCTCCAAATCCATTTTAAAGCCATTTTTAAGGCATTTCGCGCATACATGAAATGAACACATTTTTCTCCAAAACTATAACAGATGCAAGCTTGTCCTGTTTGGTGGAGATGATATTTAATAAAATAAGTAGAAATCCACTAAAAGTTTTGTTTGGTTATCTTGCAATCCCGAGATAATCGTCTCCATGCTCCAAATCCATTTTAAAGCCATTTTTAAGGCATTTCGCGCATACATGAAATGAACACATTTTTCTCCAAAACTATAACAGATGCAAGCTTGTCCTGTTTGGTGGAGATGATATTTAATAAAATAAGTAGAAATCCACTAAAAGTTTTGTTTGGTTATCTTGCAATCCCGAGATAATCGTCTCCATGCTCCAAATCCATTTTAAAGCCATTTTTAAGGCATTTCGCGCATACATGAAATGAACACATTTTTCTCCAAAACTATAACAGATGCAAGCTTGTCCTGTTTGGTGGAGATGATATTTAATAAAATAAGTAGAAATCCACTAAAAGTTTTGTTTGGTTATCTTGCAATCCCGAGATAATCGTCTCCATGCTCCAAATCCATTTTAAAGCCATTTTTAAGGCATTTCGCGCATACATGAAATGAACACATTTTTCTCCAAAACTATAACAGATGCAAGCTTGTCCTGTTTGGTGGAGATGATATTTAATAAAATAAGTAGAAATCCACTAAAAGTTTTGTTTGGTTATCTTGCAATCCCGAGATAATCGTCTCCATGCTCCAAATCCATTTTAAAGCCATTTTTAAGGCATTTCGCGCATACATGAAATGAACACATTTTTCTCCAAAACTATAACAGATGCAAGCTTGTCCTGTTTGGTGGAGATGATATTTAATAAAATAAGTAGAAATCCACTAAAAGTTTTGTTTGGTTATCTTGCAATCCCGAGATAATCGTCTCCATGCTCCAAATCCATTTTAAAGCCATTTTTAAGGCATTTCGCGCATACATGAAATGAACACATTTTTCTCCAAAACTATAACAGATGCAAGCTTGTCCTGTTTGGTGGAGATGATATTTAATAAAATAAGTAGAAATCCACTAAAAGTTTTGTTTGGTTATCTTGCAATCCCGAGATAATCGTCTCCATGCTCCAAATCCATTTTAAAGCCATTTTTAAGGCATTTCGCGCATACATGAAATGAACACATTTTTCTCCAAAACTATAACAGATGCAAGCTTGTCCTGTTTGGTGGAGATGATATTTAATAAAATAAGTAGAAATCCACTAAAAGTTTTGTTTGGTTATCTTGCAATCCCGAGATAATCGTCTCCATGCTCCAAATCCATTTTAAAGCCATTTTTAAGGCATTTCGCGCATACATGAAATGAACACATTTTTCTCCAAAACTATAACAGATGCAAGCTTGTCCTGTTTGGTGGAGATGATATTTAATAAAATAAGTAGAAATCCACTAAAAGTTTTGTTTGGTTATCTTGCAATCCCGAGATAATCGTCTCCATGCTCCAAATCCATTTTAAAGCCATTTTTAAGGCATTTCGCGCATACATGAAATGAACACATTTTTCTCCAAAACTATAACAGATGCAAGCTTGTCCTGTTTGGTGGAGATGATATTTAATAAAATAAGTAGAAATCCACTAAAAGTTTTGTTTGGTTATCTTGCAATCCCGAGATAATCGTCTCCATGCTCCAAATCCATTTTAAAGCCATTTTTAAGGCATTTCGCGCATACATGAAATGAACACATTTTTCTCCAAAACTATAACAGATGCAAGCTTGTCCTGTTTGGTGGAGATGATATTTAATAAAATAAGTAGAAATCCACTAAAAGTTTTGTTTGGTTATCTTGCAATCCCGAGATAATCGTCTCCATGCTCCAAATCCATTTTAAAGCCATTTTTAAGGCATTTCGCGCATACATGAAATGAACACATTTTTCTCCAAAACTATAACAGATGCAAGCTTGTCATGTTTGGTGGAGATGATATTTAAAAAAATAAGTAGAAATCCACTAAAAGTTTTGTTTGGTTATCTTGCAATCCCGAGATAATCGTCTCCATGCTCCAAATCCATTTTAAAGCCATTTTTAAGGCATTTCGCGCATACATGAAATGAACACATTTTTCTCCAAAACTATAACAGATGCAAGCTTGTCCTGTTTGGTGGAGATGATATTTAATAAAATAAGTAGAAATCCACTAAAAGTTTTGTTTGGTTATCTTGCAATCCCGAGATAATCGTCTCCATGCTCCAAATCCATTTTAAAGCCATTTTTAAGGCATTTCGCGCATACATGAAATGAACACATTTTTCTCCAAAACTATAACAGATGCAAGCTTGTCCTGTTTGGTGGAGATGATATTTAATAAAATAAGTAGAAATCCACTAAAAGTTTTGTTTGGTTATCTTGCAATCCCGAGATAATCGTCTCCATGCTCCAAATCCATTTTAAAGCCATTTTTAAGGCATTTCGCGCATACATGAAATGAACACATTTTTCTCCAAAACTATAACAGATGCAAGCTTGTCCTGTTTGGTGGAGATGATATTTAATAAAATAAGTAGAAATCCACTAAAAGTTTTGTTTGGTTATCTTGCAATCCCGAGATAATCGTCTCCATGCTCCAAATCCATTTTAAAGCCATATTTAAGGCATTTCGCGCATACATGAAATGAACACATTTTTCTCCAAAACTATAACAGATGCAAGCTTGTCCTGTTTGGTGGAGATGATATTTAATAAAATAAGTAGAAATCCACTAAAAGTTTTGTTTGGTTATCTTGCAATCCCGAGATAATCGTCTCCATGCTCCAAATCCATTTTAAAGCCATTTTTAAGGCATTTCGCGCATACATGAAATGAACACATTTTTCTCCAAAACTATAACAGATGCAAGCTTGTCCTGTTTGGTGGAGATGATATTTAATAAAATAAGTAGAAATCCACTAAAAGTTTTGTTTGGTTATCTTGCAATCCCGAGATAATCGTCTCCATGCTCCAAATCCATTTTAAAGCCATTTTTAAGGCATTTCGCGCATACATGAAATGAACACATTTTTCTCCAAAACTATAACAGATGCAAGCTTGTCCTGTTTGGTGGAGATGATATTTAATAAAATAAGTAGAAATCCACTAAAAGTTTTGTTTGGTTATCTTGCAATCCCGAGATAATCGTCTCCATGCTCCAAATCCATTTTAAAGCCATTTTTAAGGCATTTCGCGCATACATGAAATGAACACATTTTTCTCCAAAACTATAACAGATGCAAGCTTGTCCTGTTTGGTGGAGATGATATTTAATAAAATAAGTAGAAATCCACTAAAAGTTTTGTTTGGTTATCTTGCAATCCCGAGATAATCGTCTCCATGCTCCAAATCTATTTTAAAGCCATTTTTAAGGCATTTCGCGCATACATGAAATGAACACATTTTTCTCCAAAACTATAACAGATGCAAGCTTGTCCTGTTTGGTGGAGATGATATTTAATAAAATAAGTAGAAATCCAGTAAAAGTTTTGTTTGGTTATCTTGCAATCCCGAGATAATCGTCTCCATGCTCCAAATCCATTTTAAAGCCATTTTTAAGGCATTTCGCGCATACATGAAATGAACACATTTTTCTCCAAAACTATAACAGATGCAAGCTTGTCCTGTTTGGTGGAGATGATATTTAATAAAATAAGTAGAAATCCACTAAAAGTTTTGTTTGGTTATCTTGCAATCCCGAGATAATCGTCTCCATGCTCCAAATCCATTTTAAAGCCATTTTTAAGGCATTTCGCGCATACATGAAATGAACACATTTTTCTCCAAAACTATAACAGATGCAAGCTTGTCCTGTTTGGTGGAGATGATATTTAATAAAATAAGTAGAAATCCACTAAAAGTTTTGTTTGGTTATCTTGCAATCCCGAGATAATCGTCTCCATGCTCCAAATCCATTTTAAAGCCATTTTTAAGGCATTTCGCGCATACATGAAATGAACACATTTTTCTCCAAAACTATAACAGATGCAAGCTTGTCCTGTTTGGTGGAGATGATATTTAATAAAATAAGTAGAAATCCACTAAAAGTTTTGTTTGGTTATCTTGCAATCCCGAGATAATCGTCTCCATGCTCCAAATCCATTTTAAAGCCATTTTTAAGGCATTTCGCGCATACATGAAATGAACACATTTTTCTCCAAAACTATAACAGATGCAAGCTTGTCCTGTTTGGTGGAGATGATATTTAATAAAATAAGTAGAAATCCACTAAAAGTTTTGTTTGGTTATCTTGCAATCCCGAGATAATCGTCTCCATGCTCCAAATCCATTTTAAAGCCATTTTTAAGGCATTTCGCGCATACATGAAATGAACACATTTTTCTCCAAAACTATAACAGATGCAAGCTTGTCCTGTTTGGTGGAGATGATATTTAATAAAATAAGTAGAAATCCACTAAAAGTTTTGTTTGGTTATCTTGCAATCCCGAGATAATCGTCTCCATGCTCCAAATCCATTTTAAAGCCATTTTTAAGGCATTTCGCGCATACATGAAATGAACACATTTTTCTCCAAAACTATAACAGATGCAAGCTTGTCCTGTTTGGTGGAGATGATATTTAATAAAATAAGTAGAAATCCACTAAAAGTTTTGTTTGGTTATCTTGCAATCCCGAGATAATCGTCTCCATGCTCCAAATCCATTTTAAAGCCATTTTTAAGGCATTTCGCGCATACATGAAATGAACACATTTTTCTCCAAAACTATAACAGATGCAAGCTTGTCCTGTTTGGTGGAGATGATATTTAATAAAATAAGTAGAAATCCACTAAAAGTTTTGTTTGGTTATCTTGCAATCCCGAGATAATCGTCTCCATGCTCCAAATCCATTTTAAAGCCATTTTTAAGGCATTTCGCGCATACATGAAATGAACACATTTTTCTCCAAAACTATAACAGATGCAAGCTTGTCCTGTTTGGTGGAGATGATATTTAATAAAATAAGTAGAAATCCACTAAAAGTTTTGTTTGGTTATCTTGCAATCCCGAGATAATCGTCTCCATGCTCCAAATCCATTTTAAAGCCATTTTTAAGGCATTTCGCGCATACATGAAATGAACACATTTTTCTCCAAAACTATAACAGATGCAAGCTTGTCCTGTTTGGTGGAGATGATATTTAATAAAATAAGTAGAAATCCACTAAAAGTTTTGTTTGGTTATCTTGCAATCCCGAGATAATCGTCTCCATGCTCCAAATCCATGGATAGAGACGTGCATGAGGGCCTCAAAACATTAAGTGTCCATTGTCAGGAAGTGGGTCTTTTGTAGTATAGCCCTTTGGCAGGGCAGCCAAAAATTGGGAGGCTCCACGTTGTCCCTGGATAGAGACGTGCATGAGGGCCTCAAAACATTAAGTGTCCATTGTCAGGAAGTGGGTGTATTATAGTATAGCCCTTAGGCAGGGCAGCCAAAAATTGGGAGGCTCCACGTTGTCCCTGGATAGAGACGTGCATGAGGGCCTCAAAACATTAAGTGTCCATTGTCAGGAAGTGGGTCTTTTGTAGTATAGCCCTTTGGCAGGGCAGCCAAAAATTGGGAGGCTCCACGTTGTCCCTGGATAGAGACGTGCATGAGGGCCTCAAAACATTAAGTGTCCATTGTCAGGAAGTGGGTGTATTATAGTATAGCCCTTTGGCAGGGCAGCCAAAAATTGGGAGGCTCCACGTTGTCCCTGCATAGAGACGTGCATGAGGGCCTCAAAACATTGTTCCCATTGCAAAGGAGCGGGTCTCCTGTCGTTGTAATGTCCATTCTGCAAAGAATGGGCGAAAAAATTTACCACTGGGGGTATACCTGAAACAAAGGCCTAACTCTTGTAACGGTCATCATGGTGGCGCATGAGGAGAAGGAGGAGCAGTCCAGCGATTATCCAAAGTCCAGAAGTGTGTACCCATGGGTGACTGGAGGTACATGGCAAATTCCCGTTACAAACTTTAAATTCCGCTCTCATTTGCTGGTGGTGTGGTGAAGTGTGGCCCAATCCAACCCTTGTTCATCTTGATCAGAGTCAGCCTGTCAGCATTTTCAGTTGACAGGCGGGTGCGTTTATCTGTAATGATTCCACCTGCGGCACTAAAAACACGCTCTGACAAAACGCTAGCGGCAGGGCAGGCCAGGACTTCCAAGGCGTAGAGAGCCAATTCATGCCACGTGTCCACCTTGGATACCCAATAATTGTAAGGCACAGAGGAATGTCGGAGTACAGTTGTTCGATCTGCAAGGTACTCCTTGAGCATCTGGGCAAACTTAGGATTTCTTGTGGCACTACCCCGCACCTCAGGGGCTGTGGTACGTGAGGGGCTGAGAAAACTGTCCCACATCTTAAAGACTGTTCCCCTACCTCTGGCGGATTGGACTTGTGCCTCTCTCGGCTGTACGCCTTGGTTGTCCACTGATTCCTGACCTATGCCGCTAGCGTTTTGTGAGGGGAATGCTTTGCCTACTTCCGTGACTATGGCCTTCCGGAACTGCTGCATTTTGGTTGACCTCTCCGCCTCGGGAATAAGAGACATAAAGTTCTCCTTGTAGCGTGGGTCTAACAGTGTTACCAACCAGTAATGATTGTCGGCCAAGATGTTCTTAACGCGAGGGTCACGAGACAGGCAGCTTACCATAAAGTCAGCCATGTGCGCCAGACTCTTAACAGCCAGGACTTCAGTAGCCTGACCAACACGTTGACTGAACATGCTGTCCTCCTCCTCCTCCTCCTCCTCCTCCTCATCTACCCTGTCCTCTGGCCAGCCACGCTGAACCGAGGATATGACTGGTGTGCATGTCATATCCTCAATTTGGCCGGAGATTTGCTCCATGTCTTCATCCTCCTCCTCGTCATAGTCCTCCACTGCACGTTGTGATGAGACGAGGCTGGGCTGTGTGTTATCACCCACACCCACTACTGTTTCTTGCTGCAACTCATCGCGCTCCGCCTGCAATGCATCATGTTTGGTTTTGAGCAGAGACCGTTTTAGAAGGCAGAGTAGCGGTATGGTGACGCTAATAATGGCGTCATCTTATACCTTTATGATGTTATTGTTTATTCTAAAGCAAACAAGATTTTAGGGTGTATAAAAAGGGAGATTAGATCCGGTGATCCCAACGTATTGTTAACCCTCTATAAATCACTTGTAAGGCCACATCTGGAATATGGGGTAAAGTCCTGAGCAGGTTGATAACCATTGGTTTGAGCATGGTAGGGTGTAGTGCGCATCTTCCTGCATCCGCCATAACCTTCCCTTAGGATATACTGTGCCCTTATCAGATTGGTTGTACAAGGTTGCTTCTCTTATTGGATGGATTTCAAGCTGCATGGATAATGTTCATTTAAATGATGTGGATAGAAAGACTGAAGATATCTACATGTAGTCTGAAATCCATCATGAATCAATACTATTTTACACAGTCATAAGCAGCCCATGGGCATTCACCTGCATTCAAACCAATAACAGCTCATAGACCAGACAATCCATCTACCACTGGACCAAAGACAGGAAGTTAAATCCACTGCCTGCGGTAACCAACTTAATCCTATAGGCTACTCACACAACAAACCCAACAGAAAGGAAAAAAACATGGCTTCGATTATCCATCCAATGAAAACGCATAACCATTGTGAGCCATTGGACAATGCAATTGGACACTTGGTGACATGGTGCACGGCCCAATGAATCAAGTCTTTACTTCATATTCACGGTTTAAGCCCTTGGGTTCTAATGTGCCCAGAGTACATATCCAGAAAGATTCTCTTTCTTTGAGCTAAACACAAGTCAACAATACATTGTAAGCAGATTCTATTACCAGTCCCACACCATTTTGTGACGCATAATCACACAGTGATCCAATTAACATTCCAAGTCATCGAACATGTCCAAGCCATACGCAGAGGAGGCAATAGAATTAGGAAGCTCAAAGAAAGGGAATCTTTCTGGATATATACTCTGGGCACATTGGAACCCAAAGGCTTAAACCATGAATATGAAGTACAGACTTGATTCATTGGGCCATGCATGGACATAATGGACATAATTCTAATAGGCAGGACAGGTAATAAGGAGCACAAGTTATATGCTAAAATGTGTTGTGTGACAAGACAGACACAGGAAAGGACATGATAACAGGTGTAGGGACCAACAAGGTGAGACAAGGGGTATCAGGATAGGGTCAAGTAGGTATGAATGTAGTAATGGGGCAGGCATAGAGAATTGTATGTGAATGTGAATTACAATAAATCACTAAGGAAAGGAATATGTGAGTGTGTGCCTAATGTAAACTAATATTGTACTGGCAAAATTATAGATGGAAAGGGAGAAGGGGAGGGGGGGAGAGAGGAGGCTGTAATTGACTACAAGGGTATGAGTTATGAGTGATCATAGGGATAGTGTTACATAAGTGGAAATACCTATGGAGGACCGGATGTGTAAGCGCATACCTTATACAAACCTATAGAGTGCTGATGGGTGAGAGTGTGATGTTAGATATAAGACATCCTATAGTGAATAGTGAGCCGTAATCAAGTGCAACAGGGATATTTCACGTGACTATGGGAACCTGGAAGGTAAAGAAAGGGGAGAAAAAACTGTTAGACAAGGTAATCAGACATAATGTAACCAGTTGATCAGACATGATCACCTGGTTTGAGACCCCCTGCCTTACACTATATAGATATCATGTTCATTCCCCATCTATCTTGCTCAGGAGAGCATCTCCCTCCCCCGGCACCAAGAGCAGCTCATACTGAATTGTTACATTGACTAGTAACACTGCACACAGAAATGCACCTTAATATTCCACTGTTAACCCTTTCCTCCTAGCAGTAACACACAACTCCTCACCTTGATATCATGGTGATTTATGGTCAGAATGACTTCAATGCGATCAGTGATTTCTATTCTAGCTCTGCTCACATAGATTTTATATCCACACTCAACTATAGGCCGTTCTTCATATTTTGGGGGCTTTTAGTCAGATATACTAGTTTGTGCCTGTATAGTATTGGTGTAGATGGGAGTGTAGGGCATGGGTTACATGGCACTGTGGTGGAATACTGATGGGAGGTATTGGTGCTGTGTTTGATGCTTCTACTGGGTATTTTCCTACAAATACTGGAACAGCTCACTGCTTAGAATGATCCTTCCCAGCTCTATAATATATTATATATACCCCACAATGCAGGCTCACACACACATTTGTCTCAAGTGTGTTGTAGGGACACAGATACAGTCTTGGTCATGTGACTAAAGGCTACTTTACACACTGCGATATCGGTCCCGATATCGCTAGTGTGGGTACCCGCCCCCATCTGTTGCGCGACACGGGCAAATCGCTGCCCATGCCGCACAACACCGACCAGACCCGTCACACATACTTACCTGCCCAGCGACGTCGCTGTGTCCGGCGAACCGCCTCCTTTCTAAGGGGGCGGTCCGTGCGGCGTCACAGCGACGTCACTGAGCGACCGCCCAATAGCAGCGGAGGGGCGGAGATGAGTGGCCGGAACATCCCGCCCACCTCCTTCCTTCCTCATAGCGGCTGGGAGGCAGGTAAGGAGAGGTTCCTCGTTTCTGCGGTGTCACACGGAGCGATGTGTGCTACCGCAGGAGCGACGAACTACATCGTTACTGCTGCAGTAACGATAATCGAGAATGGAGACCCATGTCACCGATGAGCGATTTTGCACGTTTTTGCAACGATGCAAAATCGCTCATCGGTATCACACGCAGCAACATCGCTAATGCGGCCGGATGTGCGTCACAAATTCCGTGACCCCAACGACTCCGCATTAGCGATGTCGCAGCGTGTAAAGCCCCCTTTAGTGGGAGTGGTGTACAGGGTCTTAGCAGTAAAGAGTATTCCATAGTTCTGCCAGATACCCACAGAGATATTGAAATCTGAAAAAAGAGACTTCTGCTCATTGAAGGTAAGAACTGCTCACATAGCGTTCAACTCCACAGCAAACGAGTGCTCTAGCACTGGCATCTCAGCAGGGATATTCCCCTACTACACATGTGTGTCTAGGTCACTGTGACAGTTTACAGGACATAACTCAGGGCACCTAGACAGAAGGCAGAGGGACTACTTTCTATTTCTGGTGTAGAGCTTAGTACAATATATATATATTTATACTATTACATGGGACACATGTACCTTGTATTACCATTATTCGCTGTATATGAACCCCTTTTCTCCGGGCATTATTTGTCTATAGCATTTTTCACGAACCTGAGGCAACTGAGAACCCTTCAGTGAAGGAATTCCACTAACCCTCACAATACCTACCAGGGGCCTCCCTGCAGTAACTCAGGTAGTTGTACCCATTCTCTTTCCGCATTCTATGTGTTCTTCTTCTTTCTTCTTTTTTTTCTTTTTTCTTCTTTTTATTTCTATCATGTAGTTCAGGGGTTTATAGATATATGTCCTGCATCTCATATTTCCTTTAGTGGTGCTTCTTACCCATTCTCATATCATTTACCCTAGTATTTCATGATCCTGAGGCGACTGAGAACCCTTTAATAAAGGAATCCTTTTTCACCTGAATTGTCAAGTGATACTTACCAGTGACTATCACGTAATGTTACAGGTAGTTCCATTTTCTTCCTCTTCTTTCTCTCCTTTCTTCTTTGTCACACGGTCCATTGTGTTATAGCCCACGTGTCATGATAACACTTGTACCATCTTTTCATTTAGATTCCACCTACAATTATTTACCGATTCCAGTTCTGGAATAGGCTTTCATCATCTACTCACTAGAATTCTCAAGTTCATAAGGTACTGAGACATATACATGTTCACACCATTATAAAGAACAAAGTATAAACATTGAGGTTTTTCTCACACCCATGTTCCTGTGTTCTTTGATATGATATGTGTTCATTTCCTTCACTATATAGGATTGCAAGTTTTCCATTTGTACCTTAATGGCAATGACGCTATACAATTGAACACATATCATCCTGTTATCCATATAGGTGTGTATTTACCTGCTTGACTATTTTTGGTTGTTTGATCCAGAATGTTTCTCCAGATAGGTCATGTGGAAATTTTCTTTCCTCAGTACAAATGTTTTCACTATGGCTTTGGAAAATTTTTTTGTATGTGCATCATGGTCATTTGACCCATTGTACTCTCAAGTAGCAATATATTGTACTGTTATGTTGTACTATGTACTAATTACGTGTTTATATGGTTTTGTAACCCTTTATGATCTTAGATAACTTTATCCTTGATAAAGACCTAAAAACAAGCTCGAAACGTTGGATGAATTATCCTTTTGCACAAATAAAGAATTTTCAGCATTCTAAGAGTTCTTTTCTTACGTTATTGATCACTATAGTGTGCCAGAGCTATTTCTATTGAATTGACTCTTATTTTTTCTGAGCACCTGCTATATACACAGTGAGCCAGACATATTCAATTTTCATTCAGAAGGCAGAGGGAAGCCTTAGCAGCTGAGCCTATATCTTGGCTTGTGAGCATTAGAACAGGCCGGCGATTACAGGGTAACATGAAAAATGTCCAGCTTGCATTATGACTAGAACATGACAATATCCTTTTAAGTACTAACCTATGATGCGTTCCTAAGCAGTTGATGTTATATGTTCTACATTTCATTTTCTGCATACTTTCCAAGTAGTAGAATTTGCTTTGATATAGGCAACTGGATTTTCACAATGAAAAGGCAAAGGATAACGCCCGAAAAAGACGCCATACATTATGTCAGTGCCATCACTGACAAACCTGGATTGACCATGAAATACATCAATCCCCTTAAAGGTGAGTTAAAACAAGTTTTAACTAAATTGCCTTAATATTGTCATGCATTAGAATGACTGTCTTAGGTAATGATAAATATTTTCTACAGGAAGAGGAGTGTTTGCTGAAACTGAAATCGAAAAAGGGAGTTTTGTTGCAGAATATCGAGGTGAGCTCACGTATGCACTTACGATGGTAGACAACTACTCGAGATTTATGGTTGTGGTACAAGTCAAAGATCTAATGGCCCATACTGCAGCGAAGGTCTTCCAAGCACACTTATGCAGACCTCATGGCTACTCAGAGAGAGTCCTCACAGATCAAGGCACTGCCTTTGAAGCGGAAATCTTCAAGGACTTCTGCAGCTTTTACCGATGCAGGAAGATGCGTACTACACCCTACCATGCTCAAACCAATGGTTATCAACCTGCTCAGGACTTTACCCCATATTCCAGATGTGGCCTTACAAGTGATTTATAGAGGGGTAACAATACGTTGGGATCATCGGATCTAATCTCCCTTTTTATACACCCTAAAATCTTGTTTGCGTTAGAATAAACAATAACATCATAAAGGTATAGCAGTACCGTTTCAAAGTTTCAGTGTCCCAAGCAGCATTCCATCAGCCTCTGGAAGGTTCCTGGCAAATTGCACAGCTCGAAGGGCATGCTTTTGAACTCGCAGAGACCCATCGGGGTGGCAAAGGCGGTCTTCTCCCGGTCTGCCTCAGCAACGGACACTTGCCAATAGTGACTAGTGAGATCAAGGGTAGAAAAATAATTTGCAGTTGTCAATGCAGCTAGCTATTCCTCAATACAGGGGAGTGGTGCTGTCCTTCTTCTTTAACAGGACCAACGGAGCTGCCCAGAGGCTACAACTGTCACGGATAACCCCAGCCTCCTTCATGTTGCTCAACATGTCCTTGGTACACTGGTAATGTGCAGGTAGATTTGGCTTATATCTCTCTTTGATGGGTGGGTGTGCACTTGTGGGGATGTAGTGTTTGACCCCTTTTATTTTTCAAAAGTCTAGCGGATGTTTGCTGAAGACTTGCTCGTATTCTTGCACTAGCCTGTAGACCCCCTTCTTGTGATGTGAAGGTGTGGAGTCAGTGCCTACGTGTAATTCCTTACACCACTCCTCTGGCTGACTTGGTGAGCTGTCACTGAATGGGTGGGCTGAAGCAATGGTGGATGCTGCTGTTTGGATAGCATGTGTATCTACTGAGAACAGCTTATCAATGGTGGCAAATCGGAGCAGCTTAATCTTTTGCTCTCCGCAGTTCAACACTCTCATGGGCACTCTTCCCTTCCATATTAATGAATAAAACTATGATGTAAATAGCATATAGATACCCCACAAATGCAGATAAAAGTAGGTTATGGGAAAAGGGGGAAGAGAGAAACAGGAAAATAGTGGAATAAAGTATACCTTCCAGGTGGGAGAGGAAATGGCAGCACAGCCAGTGGAGGTGAAGCAAGGGGAGCCTGCAACTAAAGAGTTGAGAGCGTTATCACATGGTGACTGAGCCTGATTGTAACGGGAGCATAGAGGTGCCGATCCTGTCTTACCTGCGTTGGTGTAGAAGTGGGTGTCCTGTGGTGGAGTCAGCTATGTGCAGTGGTGGCCGTGGGTTCTTTTATGTGCGACCGTAGTAATAGCTGTGCCCACTTCCTGTAGGGAAGTGGAATGCAGTGAGGCTAATGGAACGCACGCCTGCGCATTTGTGTTTAACGTCGCGCATGTGCAGAACGGAGAAAAGGCTGCGCTCACTTCCTAATGAAAGGGAGTGAGACGCAGCTGGGAAGGGAAGGGAAAAGATTAGGGTTTGGGGATGATGAAAGGGCTTTCTACGGGCAAGGATGGCAAAGGGTGGCAGTGACGGAAAGTCAGGCAGATGGTCCTGTCCTGTCCTGTCCGTCCGTCTTTTTGTATCATGAATTGGAAAGACTGCAAGGGGGAGGGGAGGTGCTTGTGCCCAAAAGGAGGAGTTATTCAGATTCATTGCAGTGGGCGGCGGCTGCAAAAAGCACCATTCTCCTTGTTTTTGCTCTGCAAAACAGCCTTTTCAAGGGTTTGGCTTGGGTGACAAAATGTCTTCTGTAGGCGTGGGTTTGTCTCCCTCTCCCTAAGATGTGTCCGGTATAGGCCAGGGTGCCACTCAAGGCCGTAACCAATTCGGGTTATAGCTTCTCGGCCTTTTGGCTAAGATCAAGTGTAGTTTCGGAGGACGCTACCTTGGTCGGTACTGGAAGGTGCCTGGGATTGCACGTCTGCCGGCCTTGAGGGAGTGTGTGCGCCTTCTGGTGACACATAGCCCTCTTGTGCCTGGACGGTTCCCAGGCAACGGGAGGCGATCACCTTTGTTATTTTGAAGTCCTACTGATAAACAGAAAAAAAATGAAAATCCAGTTGCCTATATCAAAGCAAATTCTACTACTTGTAAAGTATGCAGAAAATGAAATGTAGAACATATAACATCAACTGCTTAGGAACGCATCATAGGTTAGTACTTAAAAGGATATTGTCATGTTCTAGTCATAATGCAAGCTGGACATTTTTCATGTTACCCTGTAATCGCCGGCCTGTTCTAATGCTCACAAGCCAAGATATAGGCTCAGCTGCTAAGGCTTCCCTCTGCCTTCTGAATGAAAATTGAATATGTCTGGCTCACTGTGTATATAGCAGGTGCTCAGAAAAAATAAGAGTCAATTCAATAGAAATAGCTCTGGCACACTATAGTGATCAATAACGTAAGAAAAGAACTCTTAGAATGCTGAAAATTCTTTATTTGTGCAAAAGGATAATTCATCCAACGTTTCGAGCTTGTTTTTAGGTCTTTATCAAGGATAAAGTTATCTAAGATCATAAAGGGTTACAAAACCATATAAACACGTAATTAGTACATAGTACAACATAACAGTACAATATATTGCTACTTGAGAGTACAATGGGTCAAATGACCATGATGCACATACAAAAAAATTTTCCAAAGCCATAGTGAAAACATTTGTACTGAGGAAAGAAAATTTCCACATGACCTATCTGGAGAAACATTCTGGATCAAACAACCAAAAATAGTCAAGCAGGTAAATACACACCTATATGGATAACAGGATGATATGTGTTCAATTGTATAGCGTCATTGCCATTAAGGTACAAATGGAAAACTTGCAATCCTATATAGTGAAGGAAATGAACACACATGGGTTTGTTGTGTGAGGGTGTGAGAAAAACCTCAATGTTTATACTTTGTTCTTTATAATGGTGTGAACATGTATATGTCTCAGTACCTTATGAACTTGAGAATTCTAGTGAGTAGATGATGAAAGCCTATTCCAGAACTGGAATCGGTAAATAATTGTAGGTGGAATCTAAATGAAAAGATGGTACAAGTGTTATCATGACACGTGGGCTATAACACAATGGACCGTGTGACAAAGAAGAAAGGAGAGAAAGAAGAGGAAGAAAATGGAACTACCTGTAACATTACGTGATAGTCACTGGTAAGTATCACTTGACAATTCAGGTGAAAAAGGATTCCTTTATTAAAGGGTTCTCAGTCGCCTCAGGATCATGAAATACTAGGGTAAATGATATGAGAATGGGTAAGAAGCACCACTAAAGGAAATATGAGATGCAGGACATATATCTATAAACCCCTGAACTACATGATAGAAATAAAAAGAAGAAAAAAGAAAAAAAAGAAGAAAGAAGAAGAACACATAGAATGCGGAAAGAGAATGGGTACAACTACCTGAGTTACTGCAGGGAGGCCCCTGGTAGGTATTGTGAGGGTTAGTGGAATTCCTTCACTGAAGGGTTCTCAGTTGCCTCAGGTTCGTGAAAAATGCTATAGACAAATAATGCCCGGAGAAAAGGGGTTCATATACAGCGAATAATGGTAATACAAGGTACATGTGTCCCATGTAATAGTATAAATATATATATATTGTACTAAGCTCTACACCAGAAATAGAAAGTAGTCCCTCTGCCTTCTGTCTAGGTGCCCTGAGTTATGTCCTGTAAACTGTCACAGTGACCTAGACACACATGTGTAGTAGGGGAATATCCCTGCTGAGATGCCAGTGCTAGAGCACTCGTTTGCTGTGGAGTTGAACGCTATGTGAGTAGTTCTTACCTTCAATGAGCAGAAGTCTCTTTTTTCAGATTTCAATATCTCTGTGGGTATCTGGCAGAAATATGGAATACTCTTTACTGCTAAGACCCTGTACACCACTCCCACTAAAGGGGGCTTTACACGCTGCGACATCGCTAATGCGGAGTCGTTGGGGTCACGGAATTTGTGACGCACATCCGGCCGCATTAGCGATGTTGCTGCGTGTGATACCGATGAGCGATTTTGCATCGTTGCAAAAACGTGCAAAATCGCTCATCGGTGACATGGGTCTCCATTCTCGATTATCGTTACTGCAGCAGTAACGATGTAGTTCGTCGCTCCTGCGGTAGCACACATCGCTCCGTGTGACACCGCAGAAACGAGGAACCTCTCCTTACCTGCCTCCCAGCCGCTATGAGGAAGGAAGGAGGTGGGCGGGATGTTCCGGCCACTCATCTCCGCCCCTCCGCTGCTATTGGGCCGTCGCTCAGTGACGTCGCTGTGACGCCGCACGGACCGCCCCCTTAGAAAGGAGGCGGTTCGCCGGACACAGCGACGTCGCCGGGCAGGTAAGTATGTGTGACGGGTCTGGTCGGTGTTGTGCGGCATGGGCAACGATTTGCCCGTGTCGCGCAACAGATGGGGGCGGGTACCCACACTAGCGATATCGGGACCGATATCGCAGTGTGTAAAGTAGCCTTTAGTCACATGACCAAGACTGTATCTGTGTCCCTACAACACACTTGAGACAAATGTGTGTGTGAGCCTGCATTGTGGGGTATATATAATATATTATAGAGCTGGGAAGGATCATTCTAAGCAGTGAGCTGTTCCAGTATTTGTAGGAAAATACCCAGTAGAAGCATCAAACACAGCACCAATACCTCCCATCAGTATTCCACCACAGTGCCATGTAACCCATGCCCTACACTCCCATCTACACCAATACTATACAGGCACAAACTAGTATATCTGACTAAAAGCCCCCAAAATATGAAGAACGGCCTATAGTTGAGTGTGGATATAAAATCTATGTGAGCAGAGCTAGAATAGAAATCACTGATCGCATTGAAGTCATTCTGACCATAAATCACCATGATATCAAGGTGAGGAGTTGTGTGTTACTGCTGGGAGGAAAGGGTTAACAGTGGAATATTAAGGTGCATTTCTGTGTGCAGTGTTACTAGTCAATGTAACAATTCAGTATGAGCTGCTCTTGGTGCCGGGGGAGGGAGATGCTCTCCTGAGCAAGATAGATGGGGAATAAACATGATATCTATATAGTGTAAGGCAGGGGGTCTCAAACCAGGTGATCATGTCTGATCAACTGGTTACATTATGTCTGATTACCTTGTCTAACAGTTTTTTCTCCCCTTTCTTTACCTTCCAGGTTCCCATAGTCACGTGAAATATCCCTGTTGCACTTGATTACGGCTCACTATTCACTATAGGATGTCTTATATCTAACATCACACTCTCACCCATCAGCACTCTATAGGTTTGTATAAGGTATGCGCTTACACATCCGGTCCTCCATAGGTATTTCCACTTATGTAACACTATCCCTATGATCACTCATAACTCATACCCTTGTAGTCAATTACAGCCTCCTCTCTCCCCCCTCCCCTTCTCCCTTTCCATCTATAATTTTGCCAGTACAATATTAGTTTACATTAGGCACACACTCACATATTCCTTTCCTTAGTGATTTATTGTAATTCACATTCACATACAATTCTCTATGCCTGCCCCATTACTACATTCATACCTACTTGACCCTATCCTGATACCCCTTGTCTCACCTTGTTGGTCCCTACACCTGTTATCATGTCCTTTCCTGTGTCTGTCTTGTCACACAACACATTTTAGCATATAACTTGTGCTCCTTATTACCTGTCCTGCCTATTAGAATTATGTCCATTATGTCCATGCATGGCCCAATGAATCAAGTCTGTACTTCATATTCATGGTTTAAGCCTTTGGGTTCCAATGTGCCCAGAGTATATATCCAGAAAGATTCCCTTTCTTTGAGCTTCCTAATTCTATTGCCTCCTCTGCGTATGGCTTGGACATGTTCGATGACTTGGAATCTTAATTGGATCACTGTGTGATTATGCGTCACAAAATGGTGTGGGACTGGTAATAGAATCTGCTTACAATGTATTGTTGACTTGTGTTTAGCTCAAAGAAAGAGAATCTTTCTGGATATGTACTCTGGGCATATTAGAACCCAAGGGCTTAAACCGTGAATATGAAGTAAAGACTTGATTCATTGGGCCGTGCACCATGTCACCAAGTGTCCAATTGCATTGTCCAATGGCTCACAATGGTTATGCGTTTTCATTGGATGGATAATCGAAGCCATGTTTTTTTCCTTTCTGTTGGGTTTGTTGTGTGAGTAGCCTATAGGATTAAGTTGGTTACCGCAGGCAGTGGATTTAACTTCCTGTCTTTGGTCCAGTGGTAGATGGATTGTCTGGTCTATGAGCTGTTATTGGTTTGAATGCAGGTGAATGCCCATGGGCTGCTTATGACTGTGTAAAATAGTATTGATTCATGATGGATTTCAGACTACATGTAGATATCTTCAGTCTTTCTATCCACATCATTTAAATGAACATTATCCATGCAGCTTGAAATCCATCCAATAAGAGAAGCAACCTTGTACAACCAATCTGATAAGGGCACAGTATATCCTAAGGGAAGGTTATGGCTATAAAAGGGGACTTCTTGGAGTCACCAGGTTGTTGATGGATGTTGCATGATCTAGTCTAAGCTCTTAGGAGCTGGCTAGGGGATCAGAACCAGGATGCCTTGTGGACTCGGTCTAGGGACTTTGGCTTCAACTAGAGGATCACTTGGCTACATGGCTTCAATCTAGGGGCTCCAATTCCGATTGGAGATCATAACCGCAATCTAGGGATTTCGACTCCGGCTGCCAGGATTATACCATATCATCATACCAGAGACTACTTAAGGAAGAAACCCAGGTTGGACAATTTTGTCACCTGGCTACAGACTTTGCAGACCTCAGCCAGCTTCCTAAATCTGGCGCTATTCTATTGTCGGTGGGTGCCCGACAAATTACACAGCTATGTAAAATTTTGGTTTATGAAACTTCAAATCCAGTGACTGATTATTATGTTTTCTAATGTCCTGATTTAAAAAAAAAAATAAATATTTTTTTTTAACCATCAAATATTGATTTTGTACAATCCATGTGTGAAGTTACATACAAGTGACATGAACAAGAAAAATACTTATTGTAACCAAAAATATTCACAATTTTATATATAAAATACATTTATTTATTGTACAGTCATTCTGCAACTTTATTAGAAATTTATTCTTGCACTTTTTCCTTTTCTCTAGATCCCCCTTTTCTCTTATAGAAGGCCTGTGGATCTTCTCTGTGAAGCATCCGGCAATCATGTTCACGTTTCATTTACTTTGGTATCGTCGTTCCATCTCCTTGATATTCCGATGAAAACCTTCTTGTTCTTCCCACCAGCACCAAGGTTTTCAGACAAGTAGTCCAAATAGGAATGTAAAAAATGTAACTTCAAATTCATTAGACAACCCAAGGCTTTGAAACGTTTCAGCATGTTCTCCACGATGGACTTAAATTTTGATTCTTTGTTGTTACCTAGAAACGTATTTATTGCTTCTTTCAAAGAGTCCCAAGCCCTTTTTTCAACAGTTTTCATTATTGTTTAAAACACGTCATCCTTCATTCATGGGTTTCTGAATATCCGAACCCACAAAAATGCTTTTGTGCTGCCCCTGTGCCAGCAGCCGCCGTTGGTCGGATCCAGACCTTCTAAGAGAGTGGCTCGACCCGGGGGTCTCGCGGACATGTCGAATAAAAGGAGGAATGTAGATGTATGGGCTAGGCCGTATTAAGTTTGTGACGCCACCAACGGTGTGTGGTGAGGTGGGACACCACCGCTGCCGTTATGGGATACCCGGGAGAGATGTAGTGGCAGCTGGATGTTAACCCCTCCGTGTGTAGGGATGATTGCCCCGGGGCCCAGTGTCTTTGTGCAGGGTATGGTGATGGCAAGGGCCGGCGCGCCTGAGCAAGCAGGGGGATGTTTGGTTACTCACAGTAAATGAATCACACGAGTCTTTCGGTAAACCAAAGGTGCTGGTGGCCTGCCGCCCCGGCCGGTTGCATTCAGGTCCCCCACCCAGGCTGGTGGTCGCTGTCCTTTACTCTGCACTTGTTTTTGTGTATGGTGGACTGCCTGGTCTGGAACTCAGGAGTCCGCTCCCGGCTGGATATGGCCTAAGGAGCCGTGCCCGCAGGCGCTGGCCCGTGGGATCTAAGGGCCCTGGCGGTGGCCTTATCCCTATCAGTGGGCTGTTGTCTTCTTTGAGGGACTTTAGGTGGGATAGGACCTATAATCCTGCCCTCAATCATTTAATTAGCTAGGCCGCTGTTTTCGGTCCTGGCTTCAGGGTCCTAGGTGACTAGGGTTTCAGGTCGGCTGTGTGTTTCCTAAGTGAGGAAAGGTGTTGTGCGGGGGCCTATCTGTAACTACCTGGTTTTGCCAGGGCATCACACCTTCCTTCAGACTTGATTCTGACAGTCCCTGAAACTTGGTACACAGGTACTTAAACATCTCTCCTTCTTTCAGTAGCGCTTTCACAAACAGCTTCATCAGTCCAAGCTTACAGTGGAGTGGTGGCAAGAGAACTTTAGGTGGGATCAACTAAGCTTTATGCAACAATGTTCTTGAGTCCCGGTTACAAAGATGTTCTTGTTGGCCAATTTTTTTTGCTCCAGTGAAGAGTCCTAACCTGGCTTTCCAATTCACACAAAAAGCATGTGTTCTGCCTTCTTTTACGTAATGCTGTGAATCTCTAGCATACAGCTAAACCCTAGTTCACATTTCAAATAAACAGACTGTGGAGTTCAATAGCCTTGATTTATTAGCTGGTAACGTGAACTTGATTGCAGTATACATGGAATATACAGTGAATATAGGAATATCCAAGATGCAGTTGAAGACAGAATACGGTATATCCAAGATACTGTTTTATACGGGTAAAAACTATAACAAGAAAATGATTACAGTCAGTACAGTGTTAATACAGAGTTAACATAGCATAACAGTACATGAGATGCAGTTCTTACGAGAATGTAGGTGAAAGGTCACTGCATCTGCAATACATAGAAATCTTATCTAGACAAACAAGACAGGGATGACACTAAAGGTGTAGAAGTACAATGTACAATGCATTTACTACACTCTTCCATCTAGGATTCTATCACTAACACATGTAATTTGCTTTGCTCACCGGATTACACTAGGCAGGGGTGAATGTACAGAGAGGTAAGTCGGCATGTCCTTTCCTGACAAATCCAAAGAGAAAATGGCTGCAGGCTTCTTCTCAGCTCAGGGAGGCATTCCTTACCCAGAATACATTTAGCTTAAAGGGAAACTCAGCAATTCAAAAGAATAACAATGACCTCTAGGGGTTGTAACAGAAATTTTAATGAATGACTATTAGCAGGCTGCCATGAGGCAGAACAGCATGGGTATTTAATATATCCTCCTTGCTGCCCAAGAAGCAATGAGAACATTTTTAGACCACCACATATTGACCATCCATGCTCCTTGTAGTTAAGTTTCTTGAGAATAAAGTCTAAATTCTCACAGCTTTCTTCCAAGTGCATAGCATGTGTGACGCCCTGGACTAGCCAGGTAGTCACAAACACAAAATCACACACACCCCCTCCCCTGGATAGTCTACATCAGTCACACAAAATCCTTGTTGCCTCCTCCAGGGTCTGATGTCCACACCAGGTGGGGCGGAGCCAGGCGGTTGGCCCCACCCACCGAGGAGTTCACAGGCCTGGAGGCGGGAAAAAGCAGTTAGTTTAGTTTTGTAGTGGAAAGTGAGAGGACAGAAACTGTTAGTGTCTGGGTAGGAGCCCAGGCACTGTCAGCAAGGTCGGCAGACGGTGGTGGCCGTCTGCAGGAGGTGGTACAAGTCAGCTGAACCGTAGGATCGGGGACGGGCGGTGACCCGAAGGGAACTGAACCGGTGAGCGGATCTGTACCAAGCACAAAGGCAGGGCCATTGGACCCTGACCAGGCTAGGAGCCGCCGACAATGGTCAAATCCGAGAGTGACCGGAATCCCAGGGGTTCCCTAACACCCAAGACCCGACAGAAGGCAACCGTCCACACCGTGAGGATAAAAAGCCACCGCCATAGGCTAGAGATCCAAGGGCCAGCGCCTGCGGGCAAACGGGCTCCCTCGGTACGTACACCCCAGCCATCCAGCCTCCCCGTACCGCCACCGGGCCCCGGGATCACCAACCCCTACCCACGGAGGGGGAACCAACATCCTAGCTGCTCCCTGCCATCGCTCCCGGGATCCCCGTCACCAGCAGTGGTGGTGCCCATTATCACCACGACCTGTGGGTGACGTCACTAACTATCTCCCCAAACAAACCACCCCCTTTTCACTCGTGGGCGAGGAGCGCTGCTCGAGTCCCCGGATCTGGCCCTCCGCTCGAGCCACCGAGCAGCAGCAGCAGCAGAAGTCCCCGAACCCGAGCGTAGCGTGCGTGGCCCCTCTGCCCGCGACACATGCCCTACACACACTGAAGAATACTTACTGCCATTGAGCAGTAGCACAGCTTTCAGACTTTTTGGATGAAACAATGACGTGTCTCCACTCGCTCACATTGTACTTAATGTTACATTTTCCATCAGCACAGGAACATCGCTTGAATACACTAGAGCACCATCTTCAGAAAAATATGGAGGGAATCTTTTCAGAATTCTAACCTTTTGGAAACCTATTGTCACGCTCTCCGGGTCCCCTGCTCTGCCCCCCGGCTCACCTGCCACGCTCCCCGGCTTCCCTGCTTCGCTCCCCGGCTCCTCTGGCAGACATCCCCCGCTCCACGGTCTCCAGCCTCCACCACCTGCGGTCCCCAGGCGGCCCGGTCCCCACTCCCGGCGCCCGTCGGCAGCCCTGCTCCAGGCCGGCTCCCCTGCTTCCTATACACCGCTCCCTGCCCTGGCTTCTGGCACCCGGGCCTCGCGCATGCGCATTAGGGCGCGCGCGCGGTCATTGACCCTCTCTTAAAGGGCCAGCGTCCACTGACAGGAAATTGAACACACAGGTACAGGGTATAAAGGGGTTTAATGTCCAAGTGGGCGGGGCCTGTTCTTCGTGTTTCCTAAGCTAGGAGTCAGGTCTCCTTGTGTCTCTGTGATATACTTACCTATCTCTCTTCTAGAGCCGCTCCTGCCTCGCCATCCGGTCCTGCCGATTCCCGAACCCCGAACGCTGACTATCTGCCATCCCGTCAGTCCGTACCATCTCTGATCCCTGTGGTGACCCGTCCTCTCGCTCCATCGGTTCCGGACTCTGCCTGACATCTCGGCCTCCGAACCTGAGCTCCGTCACCCGGACTACCATCAGTGACTCCGTGGTCCCAGGGACTTCTCCATTCCACTCTTTTGCACGGACTGTCCTGCTACCCGTAGTGCTCCGGCTACCGGACCCCTTGCCTTCATTAAGGTGTTCGGCCCAGTGGATCCACCTCCTGGGTCTGCCCGTCCACCTGGCCCTAACACCTATAGAATCAGTGTTTGTGAAAAAACTGTACGTGATGATATTTTTTCAATATTTTTACTGAGTCCAATGATCAAAAGTATGAAAAAAATCACATCTTTCAAAAATTTTTACCCTTGGAAACCTGTGTTATTATTACTATGCACGAGCCCTAAATTGTCTGAAAAACAACAAATATGCTGGTTGGATAGACCTTGACCCAACAATTCAACGGCCACAATTAAGGAGAAAAGTGCTAAGAGAGTTAAATTTGTCCCTGAAATAACCCATGATACGGGCCAAGGAGGGACACACCATTTTGATCCGAAAATAGCCCAACACCATGAGAGACGGGCAAATCCGTGAAAAGACAAAGTTCCAAGCTACAACTGACGCAGGATCTACAGCACATACGCCCATTGTAATTGTTCATGATTTCCGGCCACTACGCATTTCAGCCTTCAGGGACCTGGTAATTCGAATGCTATGTCCAGGAGTAGAGATGAGCGAACCGGTCCCGGTTTGGCTCGAGGTCGGTTCGCCGAACGGAGCTCCCGTTCGAGTTCGGCTCGTCGAACGTTCGACGAACCGAACTCGAGCCAATAGGAAACAATGGCAGGCAATCACAAACACAGTAAAACACCTAGAAAACACCCTCAAAGGTGTCCAAAAGGTGACAAACAACTCACAACACAACACAAACACATGGGAAAGTGACAAGGACATATACTCATGCGAAAACAAAACAGCTGGACAAGGAAAAAGAGGAGGACACACAGATATAGGCATGGCACGCCATTCTAAAATCATGTAAAACACCACAAGGTGACTCCAAGCGGAGTCTCCCTTTTTTCCAAAAATTGGGCCCCACACACACCCACCCATTCAGTGGCAGCAGTTGTGCCCCAGTTGTACACTTCACAGCTACATTTGCATCAAGCACATTCAAAAATACGCTATTCTTAACCGTCCCCAGGATGACACCGGGGTAGGTAGCAAAGTCTTTCCTGATCCCAGCTCTGTTCATCTTGGCTTCAAGCACATTCAAAAATACGGCATTCTTATCCGTCCCCAGGATGACACCGGGGTAGGTAGATAAAGTTTTTGCTGACCATGACTTGTTCATCTTGGCTTCTTTTAAAAACACAGCAAGCAAGGGTTACTCCAAGCGGAGTCTCCCTTTTTTCCAAAAATTGGGCCACACAGACACCCACCCCATCAGTGGCAGCACTTGGGCCCTAGTTGCAAACAGGATGTTTTGATTTGCATCAAGCACATTCAAAAATACGCCATAATTAACCGTCCCCAGGATGACACCGGGGTAGGTAGCAAAGTCTTTCCTGATCCCAGCTCTGTTCATCTTGGCTTCTTTTAAAAACACAGCAAGCAAGGGTTACTCCAAGCGGAGTCTCCCTTTTTTCCAAAAATTGGGCCACACAGACACCCACACCATCAGTGGCAGCACTTGGGCCCTAGTTGCAAACAGGATGTTTTGATTTGCATCAAGCACATTCCAAAATTCGCCATAATTAACCGTCCCCAGGATGACACCGGGGTAGGTAGCAAAGTCTTTCCTGATCCCAGCTCTGTTCATCTTGGCTTCTTTTAAAAACACAGCAAGCAAGGGTTACTCCAAGCGGAGTCTCCCTTTTTTCCAAAAATTGGGCCACACAGACACCCACCCCATCAGTGGCAGCACTTGGGCCCTAGTTGCAAACAGGATGTTTTGATTTGCATCAAGCACATTCAAAAATACGCCATAATTAACCGTCCCCAGGATGACACCGGGGTAGGTAGCAAAGTCTTTCCTGATCCCAGCTCTGTTCATCTTGGCTTCTTTTAAAAACACAGCAAGCAAGGGTTACTCCAAGCGGAGTCTCCCTTTTTTCCAAAAATTGGGCCACACAGACACCCACCCCATCAGTGGCAGCACTTGGGCCCTAGTTGCAAACAGGATGTTTTGATTTGCATCAAGCACATTCAAAAATACGCCATAATTAACCGTCCCCAGGATGACACCGGGGTAGGTAGCAAAGTCTTTCCTGATCCCAGCTCTGTTCATCTTGGCTTCTTTTAAAAACACAGCAAGCAAGGGTTACTCCAAGCGGAGTCTCCCTTTTTTCCAAAAATTGGGCCCCACACACACCCACCCCTTCAGTGGCAGCAGTTGTGCCCCAGTTGTACACTTCACAGCTACATTTGCATCAAGCACATTCAAAAATACGCTATTCTTAACCGTCCCCAGGATGACACCGGGGTAGGTAGCAAAGTCTTTCCTGATCCCAGCTCTGTTCATCTTGGCTTCTTTTAAAAACACAGCAAGCAAGGGTTACTCCAAGCGGAGTCTCCCTTTTTTCCAAAAATTGGGCCACACAGACACCCACCCCATCAGTGGCAGCACTTGGGCCCTAGTTGCAAACAGGATGTTTTGATTTGCATCAAGCACATTCAAAAATACGCCATAATTAACCGTCCCCAGGATGACACCGGGGTAGGTAGCAAAGTCTTTCCTGATCCCAGCTCTGTTCATCTTGGCTTCTTTTAAAAACACAGCAAGCAAGGGTTACTCCAAGCGGAGTCTCCCTTTTTTCCAAAAATTGGGCCACACAGACACCCACCCCATCAGTGGCAGCACTTGGGCCCTAGTTGCAAACAGGATGTTTTGATTTGCATCAAGCACATTAAAAAATACGCCATAATTAACCGTCCCCAGGATGACACCGGGGTAGGTAGCAAAGTCTTTCCTGATCCCAGCTCTGTTCATCTTGGCTTCTTTTAAAAACACAGCAAGCAAGGGTTACTCCAAGCGGAGTCTCCCTTTTTTCCAAAAATTGGGCCCCACACACACCCACCCCTTCAGTGGCAGCAGTTGTGCCCCAGTTGTACACTTCACAGCTACATTTGCATCAAGCACATTTAAAAATACGCTATTCTTAACCGTCCCCAGGATGACACCGGGGTAGGTAGCAAAGTCTTTCCTGATCCCAGCTCTGTTCATCTTGGCTTCTTTTAAAAACACAGCAAGCAAGGGTTACTCCAAGCGGAGTCTCCCTTTTTTCCAAAAATTGGGCCACACAGACACCCACCCCATCAGTGGCAGCACTTGGGCCCTAGTTGCAAACAGGATGTTTTGATTTGCATCAAGCACATTCAAAAATACGCCATAATTAACCGTCCCCAGGATGACACCGGGGTAGGTAGCAAAGTCTTTCCTGATCCCAGCTCTGTTCATCTTGGCTTCTTTTAAAAACACAGCAAGCAAGGGTTACTCCAAGCGGAGTCTCCCTTTTTTCCAAAAATTGGGCCCCACACACACCCACCCCTTCAGTGGCAGCAGTTGTGCCCCAGTTGTACACTTCACAGCTACATTTGCATCAAGCACATTCAAAAATACGCTATTCTTAACCGTCCCCAGGATGACACCGGGGTAGGTATGTCCAGGAGTAGAGATGAGCGAACCGGTCCCGGTTCGGCTCGAGGTCGGTTCGCCGAACGGAGCTCCCGTTCGAGTTCGGCTCGTCGAACGTTCGACGAACCGAACTCGAGCCAATAGGAAACAATGGCAGGCAATCACAAACACAGTAAAACACCTAGAAAACACCCTCAAAGGTGTCCAAAAGGTGACAAACAACTCACAACACAACACAAACACATGGGAAAGTGACAAGGACATATACTCATGCGAAAACAAAACAGCTGGACAAGGAAAAAGAGGAGGACACACAGATATAGGCATGGCACGCCATTCTAAAATCATGTAAAACACCGCAAGGTGACTCCAAGAGGAGTCTCCCTTTTTTCCAAAAATTGGGCCCCACACACACCCACCCCTTCAGTGGCAGCAGTTGTGCCCCAGTTGTACACTTCACAGCTACATTTGCATCAAGCACATTCAAAAATACGCTATTCTTAACCGTCCCCAGGATGACACCGGGGTAGGTAGCAAAGTCTTTCCTGATCCCAGCTCTGTTCATCTTGGCTTATTTTAAAAACACAGCAAGCAAGGGTTACTCCAAGCGGAGTCTCCCTTTTTTCCAAAAATTGGGCCACACAGACACCCACCCCATCAGTGGCAGCACTTGGGCCCTAGTTGCAAACAGGATGTTTTGATTTGCATCAAGCAAAATCAAAAATACGCCATAATTAACCGTCCCCAGGATGACACCGGGGTAGGTAGCAAAGTCTTTCCTGATCCCAGCTCTGTTCATCTTGGCTTCTTTTAAAAACACAGCAAGCAAGGGTTACTCCAAGCGGAGTCTCCCTTTTTTCCAAAAATTGGGCCACACAGACACCCACCCCATCAGTACTTTACCCTCCACACCAGTCCCAAGCTGGAAGCACTGCAGCACTGCCTCGGCGAAGCGGCAACAGGCTGTGCTGCAGCTAATCTGCATAGGTGACAAACCCCACAATGCAGAAGAGGTGTGGACAGCTCTAAAACAGCATGCAGATCACTGGCTCACACCTCTGAACCTAAAGCCAGGAAAGGTTGTGTGTGACAATGGCCGGAACCTGGTGGCGGCTTTGAGGCGAGGCCAGCTGACACATGTTCCATGCGTGGCCCATGTGCTCAACCTCGTGGTTCAGCGGTTTCTAAACTCATACCCAGAGCTGTCTGATCTGCTGGTAAAAGTTCGCCGCCTGTCTGCACATTTTCGAAAGTCACCTACTGCTTCAGCCGGCCTTGCCGGCTTTCAGCGTCATTTGCATCTTCCGGCTCACAGACTGGTGTGTGATGTCCCCACGCATTGCTGATATGTGCCCGTTCAAGTGTCTCGGGAATTTTCAACAGATCCGTCCGAAGGTGGATGGCCCCTTATTATGTCACGAGGATGGGTCCTTTTTATCGAGATACCAATTTGTGAGTGTTTTTAGGGCATGTTTGAAGTCGTTGGGGTTAGATCCGAAGTCTTTCGGATTGGGGCAGCGAAGGAGGCCTCTATATGCGGCCTACCGGAGGAGACAGTTAAGCAGATTGGTAGGTGGAAGTCGCAGCGCTTTAAGTCGTATGTACGTCCCCAGGTGGTTGTTGGCAATTGAGGGGAAAAGGGGGGGGTATTAGGGTAGCAATGGGGGGGTGAGAGTGTGTGTTTTTTGTCAATTTGGTTTGGTGAGGCAATAAAATGGTGTCGTCTGTACATTTTGTATTGCAGAAGCACCCCCCCTTCCTTCCCTGGTCTGGATCCTTGGCCACTCTTATGTGTATTGGGGAGCCCGACGAGCGGACGCGAGATGGAACGGGAGACAGCTAGGTTTTGAGAAGGACCTGGCTCTCGTGCGATGGCTCGGTGTTCGGGGGTTAGGGTGGAACAGGGTGTTGCAGGAGGTGCATAGATACGCCCGGTTGGACAGACCTCCTGACATCTTAGTGTTGCATGCCGGGGGGAATGATTTGGGTGGGCGTCCTTTTCGAATCTTGATAACGGACATCAAACATGATTTGTTACGGTTATGGGTGTCGTTTCCAGGTCTAACGATAGTCTGGTCGGAGATAGTAGCGAGAAAGAGTTGGCAGAAAGCGCGGTCAGTTGACAGGTTGAACAAGGCGCGGGCGAAGGTTAATAGGGCGATCTCGAAGTTTGTTAGTCGGAACGGGGGTATAGCAATACGGCATGTTGAGTTGGAAAGGACGGAAGAGGAATTTTGGTTGGCTGACGGGGTACACCTTAATGCGGTGGGAACTGACTTATGGGCTCTTGGCTTGCAGGGAGGTATTGAGAGGGCCCTTTGCTTGCGGGGGGTCTCAGGCACTTGAAGGGTTTCAAGGTGCCTTCGTTGTGGTGTTGTTTATTGGTGGGTCCTTGAAGTTGGTTTAAAATTGGTTCGGGGATTCATCCGGGTATGGATCCCCTCATTGGCAGAATTGATGGTCCCCTAGTGATTTTGGGGGGGAACCCCGACGGGGTATGTCGGGGCCCCTGGGGGTGTGGTTGGGGTTGACGGAGGATTAACCCTAACCATTTGGTGCTACTGAGTCAGTGTGGGTAACGGCTGGGAGCAAGTTGAGGTTTTTTATTGCTCGGTTATGGGAATCACCAGGGTTTTGGTAGCTTCAAGGACCTTACCACATTGCAAATTTTATTGGTTATGTATTCTTGTTAATAAAATGGCTGCTATGGCCAAAATTATCCAAAGATAAATTTGTGTCTGTGTAATTACTTTTAAATAAGAAATGGGAATGGAGGTGTGGGGTATGAAAGGAAGACCGGAGTCAACAATTCCAGGGTCAAGCATGTTTATTTGCGTAAGCTTCGTTCCAGGGTAGAAAGGGTAAGAGTGCCTTTCAGAATTCGAAGTGGTCGGACTGTACGGACCACCAAGAACTGCAGGAGAGCTTGAACATCTTCCCATGGATGTGCGACATCCTCCCTCATCAGTTACGTAGGTAAGCAGGTTCTCAGCATTGCAGCCCATTTGTTGTCTTAAGTTAGTTAAGCGGGGTTAACTAACCTGTCAGTTCAGCCTCAGGTCTAAAGCAGAGGCCTGGACTCCACTCCTTACTCCTCACTCCACAACTCTCCTTAAAAACAACTGACTCCTTTTTCCTGCCCCGGGGTCTCCAGACCCTTAGGTGGGCGTTTCCTTCCGTCTGGTCCTGCCCACTGGTGTGCCTGTCTTTCCCTGGGGGAGGTGACTAGGGTTTTCTGGTTGGCTTTGTGTGACTTAGGTGAGGGAAGTTGTTATGCGGGGGCCTATGTGTGACTACCTGCAGTGTCAGGGCGTCACATATGTATGTGTGTATGTCTGCTAAAGGAATCCGCACCGTCATATTTACAAACACAAAATTTTGACTCTATGCACAGAAGAGAGTCATGCTATTTACATGATTTGTGTTTTTTTACCTTTTAAAACTATCATTAAATGTTAAGTTTTAGTTAGGGATTTATGCTTCTGTCTGTCTCTCTCCCAGTCTCTGTCATCTGTCTGTCTCTGTGTGTCTCTATCTCTATCCATGTCTCTCTGTCTCTCTATCTCTGTCTGTCTCTCTGTGTCTGTCTGTCTTTCTCTCTTTGTGGCTGTCTGTTTCTATGTCTGTCTGTCTCTTTTCCAGGTCTGTCTCTTTTCCAGGTCTGTCTCTTTCCCTGTCTGTCTGTCTCTTCCCCTGTCTGTCTCTTCCCCTGTCTGTCTCTTCCCCTGTCTGTCTCTGTATTTCTTTGTCTGTCTCTGTCTGTCTCTTCCCCTGTCTGTCTCTTTCCCTGTCTCTCTCTGCCTGTCTCTCTTTGTCTCTCTCTGTCTGACTCATTCCCCGTTTGTCTCTTTCCCTGTCTATCTCTGTATTTCTTTGTCTGTCTCTATCTGTCTGTCTCTCTCTGTCTGTCTCTTCCCCTGTCTGTCTGTTTCCCTGTCGGTCTGCCTTTTCTCCTGCCTGTCTCTGTATGTTTGTCTTTGTCTGTTTCCCTATCTGCCTCTGTCTCTTTCTCTGTCTCTGTCTGTCTGCCTTTATTCCCTGTCTATCTCTGTCTGTCTCTTTCCCTGTCTGCCTCTGTCTGTTTGTCTCTGTCTCTTTCCCTGTCTGTCTATGCCTATCTGTCTCTGTCTGTTTGTCTCTCAGTCTGTGTCTGTCTCTCTCTATCTGTCTCCCCACTGACATCATATTATCTCACACATAAGCTTCTTATACTATGAATGTCCTTTGTTCCTATAGCAACCAATCACAGCTGCTATTAATAACTTGCAGCTCCCACCTCCATTCAGTTTAATGGAGGCAGGTTTTTTGGAGAGTAACTGTAAAGGTTAAATATTCCTGTTAAAACATAGTCTACAACGTTCCCTGAGTCACATGAGGTGTCTGCAAAATTTTGTGTTTGTAAATATGACGGTGCGGATTCCTTTAGCAGACATACACACATACATATGTGACGCCCTGACACTGCAGATAGTCACACATAGGCCCCCGCATAACAACTTCCCTCACCTAAGTCACACAAAGCCAACCAGAAAACCCTAGTCACCTCCCCTAGGGAAAGACAGGCACACCAGTGGGCAGGACCAGACGGAAGGAAACGCCCACCTAGGGGTCTGGAGACCCCGGGGCAGGAAAAAGGAGTCAGTTGTTTTTAAGGAGAGTTGTGGAGTGAGGAGTAAGGAGTGGAGTCCAGGCCTCTGCTTTAGACCTGAGGCTGAACTGACAGGTTAGTTAACCCCGCTTAACTAACTTAAGACAACAAATGGGCTGCAATGCTGAGAACCTGCTTACCTACGTAACTGATGAGGGAGGATGTCGCAAATCCATGGGAAGATGTTCAAGCTCTCCTGCAGTTCTTGGTGGTCCGTACAGTCTGACCACTTCGAATTCTGAAAGGCACTCTTACCCTTTCTACCCTGGAACGAAGCTTACGCAAATAAACATGCTTGACCCTGGAATTGTTGACTCCGGTCTTCCTTTCATACCCCACACCTCCATTCCCATTTCTTATTTAAAAGTAATTACACAGACACAAATTTATCTTTGGATAATTTTGGCCATAGCAGCCATTTTATTAACAAGAATACATAACCAATTAAATTTGCAATGTGGTAAGGTCCTTGAAGCTACCAAAACCCTGGTGATTCCCATAACCGAGCAATAAAAAACCTCAACTTGCTCCCAGCCGTTACCCACACTGGCTCAGGAGCACCAAATTATAAGGGTTAATCCTCCGTCAACCCCAACCACACCCCCAGGGGCCCCGACATACCCCGTCGGGGTTCCCCCCCAAAATCACCAGGGGACCATCAATTCTGCCAATGAGGGGATCCATACCCGGATGAATCCCCGAACCAATTTTAAACCAACTTCAAGGACCCACCAATAAACAACACCACAACGAAGGCACCTTGAAACCCTTCAAGTGCCTGAGACCCCCCGCAAGCAAAGGGCCCTCTCAATACCTCCCTGCAAGCCAAGAGCCCATAAGTCAGTTCCCACCGCATTAAGGTGTACCCCGTCAGCCAACCAAAATTCCTCTTCCGTCCTTTCCAACTCAACATGCCGTATTGCTATACCCCCGTTCCGACTAACAAACTTCGAGATCGCCCTATTAACCTTCGCCCGCGCCTTGTTCAACCTGTCAACTGACCGCGCTTTCTGCCAACTCTTTCTCGCTACTATCTCTGACCAGACTATCGTTAGACCTGGAAACGACGCCCATAACCGTAACAAATCATGTTTGATGTCCTTTATCAAGATTCGAAAAGGACGCCCACCCAAATCATTCCCCCCGGCATGCAACACTAAGATGTCAGGAGGTCTGTCCAACCGGGCGTATCTATGCACCTCCTGCACCCTAACCCCCGAACACCGAGCCATCGCACGAGAGCCAGGTCCTTCTCAAAACCTAGCTGTCTCCAGTTCCATCTCGCGTCCGCTCGTCGGGCTCCCCAATACACATAAGAGTGGCCAAGGATCCAGACCAGGGAAGGAAGGGGGGGTGCTTCTGCAATACAAAATGTACAGACGACACCATTTTATTGCCTCACCAAACCAAATTGACAAAAAACACACACTCTCACCCCCCCCATTGCTACCCTAATACCCTAATACCCCCCCCCTTTTCCCCTCAATTGCCAACAACCACCTGGGGACGTACATACGACTTAAAGCGCTGCGACTTCCACCTACCAATCTGCTTAACTGTCTCCTCCGGTAGGCCGCATATAGAGGCCTCCGTCGCTGCCCCAATCCGAAAGACTTCGGATCTAACCCCAACGACTTCAAACATGCCCTAAAAACACTCACAAATTGGTATCTCGATAAAAAGATATATGTAATAAGGGGCCATCCACCTTCGGACGGATCTGTTGAAAATTCCCGAGACACTTGAACGGGCACATATCAGATGCCACAACCATCCCCAAACGGACTAGTCTACCCACACCTCTCTGATCAGTTTTCGATTTCCTAATCCAAAATTCAACTCCGTTTTCCACTGACATAATGTCACCCCAATCCAAGCCCCCGGGGAACGCCTTACTGGGCGATACCAACTCCCCAACCCGCAGGGCTCCAAAAAACGCCAAAGAAAAGGCTAACTTAAACAAACTCACCTCAAACGGAGATAGACAAACCCCCCACAACGCCCTACCCAGCCGGGTAGGGACCCAGCCCAGCCCAGCTGGGACCCAGTTTGAGCGAGGAACGGAACAAGTCCTTCCCACACCAAGGTTTGCAGGCCCTACCTCAGTCAGGGTTTCACCCACACTCTACAGCTCCGGAATGTCATGCTCTTCAGCCTCCTCCTCCTCCTGCGCATCCTCATCCACTTTACCCTCCACACCAGTCCCAAGCTGGAAGCACTGCAGCACTGCCTCGGCGAAGCGGCAACAGGCTGTGCTGCAGCTAATCTGCATAGGTGACAAACCCCACAATGCAGAAGAGGTGTGGACAGCTCTAAAACAGCATGCAGATCACTGGCTCACACCTCTGAACCTAAAGCCAGGAAAGGTTGTGTGTGACAATGGCCGGAACCTGGTGGCGGCTTTGAGGCGAGGCCAGCTGACACATGTTCCATGCGTGGCCCATGTGCTCAACCTCGTGGTTCAGCGGTTTCTAAACTCATACCCAGAGCTGTCTGATCTGCTGGTAAAAGTTCGCCGCCTGTCTGCACATTTTCGAAAGTCACCTACTGCTTCAGCCGGCCTTGCCGGCTTTCAGCGTCATTTGCATCTTCCGGCTCACAGACTGGTGTGTGATGTCCCCACGCATTGGAATTCAACTCTGCACATGTTGATCAGGATATGTGAGCAGAAGAGGGCAGTTGTTGAGTACCTGCATCACCTAAGCCATCGGGAAATGGGTCAAACTCCACACATAACACCTGAGGAGTGGAGATGGATGTCCGACCTATGTACCATCCTCCAAAACTTTGAGGACTCCACCAAGATGGTGAGCGGCGATGACGCCATTATTAGCGTCACCATACCGCTTCTCTGCCTTCTAAAACGGTCTCTGCTCAAAACCAAACATGATGCATTGCAGGCGGAACACGATGAGTTGGAGCAAGAAACAGTAGTGGGTGTGGGTGATAACACACAGCCCAGCCTCGTCTCATCACAACGTGCAGTGGAGGACTATGACGAGGAGGAAGATGAAGACATGGAGCAACTCTCCGACCAAATTGAGGATATGACATGCATACCAGTCATATGCTCAGTTCAGCGTGGCTGGCCAGAGGACAGGGTAGATGAGGAGGAGGAGGAGGAGAAGGAGGAGGACAGCATGTTCAGTCATCGTGTTGGTCTGGATATTGAAGTGATGGCTGTTAAGAGTCTGGCGCACATGGATGACTTTATGGTAAGCTGCCTGTCTCGTGACCCTCGCGTTAAGAACATCTTGGCCGACAATCATTACTGGTTGGTAACACTGTTAGACCCACGCTACAAGGAGAACTTTATGTCTCTTATTCCCGAGGCGGAGAGGTCAGCCAAAATGCAGCAGTTCTGGAAGGCCATAGTCACGGAAGTAGGCAAAGCATTCCCTTCACAAAACGCTAGCGTCATAATTGTAACACTATTAGTTAAAAGAAAGGGATAAACTGTAAAAAAAACAAAATAAGGCATAACTTTTTTTTAACATCAATTTTTTTTTTTTAGATTTAACCAAAGAATGTGCACATTTGTTATAATAAACAAGTGAAAAATGTTGAAAATCAGTCATCCAAAGGTGTGTGAAAAAAAAATATATATATGGTACCAATAAAAATGTCACTTTGTCCTGCAAAGAATGCAGCCCCCCACATTATTTTTTTCCTCTGTGCGGCCCATACACCCAGCCGAGTTTGAGACCCCCTGCCTTACACTATATAGATATCATGTTCATTCCCCATCTATCTTGCTCAGGAGAGCATCTCCCTCCCCCGGCACCAAGAGCAGCTCATACTGAATTGTTACAATGACTACATTGACACCCCCATACTTTGCACTGACGAGGGGCAAGCACCCCGAAACACCGTGTCTGCAAATTGGGATTCTGATCTGGCTTATATATCCTGAGTCATATTGCAATGGATTGTTGAAAATCCACTTGTGACTTTTAGGATCGCTACTTCCAATAGGTGGCGCTGTGCTAGAGTTTGTCTCCTTTACTGGAGAGACAATTTGTACATTGACTAGTAACACTGCACACAGAAATGCACCTTAATATTCCACTGTTAACCCTTTCCTCCCAGCAGTAACACACAACTCCTCACCTTGATATCATGGTGATTTATGGTCAGAATGACTTCAATGCGATCAGTGATTTCTATTCTAGCTCTGCTCACATAGATTTTATATCCACACTCAACTATAGGCCGTTCTTCATATTTTGGGGGTTTTTAGTCAGATATACTAGTTTGTGCCTGTATAGTATTGGTGTAGATGGGAGTGTAGGGCATGGGTTACATGGCACTGTGGTGGGATACTGATGGGAGGTATTGGTGCTGTGTTTGAGGCTTCTACTGGGTATTTTCCTACAAATACTGGAACAGCTCACTGCTTAGAATGATCCTTCCCAGCTCTATAATATATTATATATACCCCACAATGCAGGCTCACACACACATTTGTCTCAAGTGTGTTGTAGGGACACAGATACAGTCTTGGTCATGTGACTAAAGGCTACTTTACACACTGCGATATCGGTCCTGATATCGCTAGTGTGGGTACCCGCCCCCATCTGTTGCGCGACACGGGCAAATTGCTGCCCATGCTGCACAACACCGAACAGAACCAGTCACACATACTTACCTGCCCGGCGACGTCGCTGTGACCGGCGAACCGCCTCCTTTCTAAGGGGGCGGTTCGTGCGGCGTCACAGCAACGTCACTGAGCGACCGCCCAATAGCAGTGGAGGGGCGGAGATGAGTGGCCGGAACATCCCGCCCACCTCCTTCCTTCCTCATAGCGGCTTTGGGGCAGGTAAGGAGAGGTTCCTCGTTTCTGCGGTGTCACACGGAGCAATGTGTGCTGCCGCAGGAGCGACGAACTACATCGTTACTGCTGCAGTAACGATAATCGAGAATGGAGACCCATGTCACCGATGAGCGATTTTGCACGTTTTTGCAACGATGCAAAATCGCTCATCGGTGTCACACGCAGCAACATCGCTAATGCGGCCGGATGTGCGTCACAAATTCCGTGACCCCAACGACTCCGCATTAGCGATGTCGCAGCGTGTAAAGCCCCCTTTAGTGGGAGTGGTGTACAGGGTCTTAGCAGTAAAGAGTATTCCATATTTCTGCCAGATACCCACAGAGATATTGAAATCTGAAAAAAGAGACTTCTGCTCATTGAAGGTAAGAACTGCTCACATAGCGTTCAACTCCACAGCAAACGTGTGCTCTAGCACTGGCATCTCAGCAGGGATATTCCCCTACTACACATGTGTGTCTGGGTCGCTGTGACAGTTTACAGGACATAACTCAGGGCACCTAGACAGAAGGCAGATGGACTACTTTCTATTTCTGGTGTAGAGCTTAGTACAATATATATATATATACTATTACATGTGACACATGTACCTTGTATTACCATTATTCGCTGTATATGAACCCCTTTTCTCCGGGCATTATTTGTCTATAGCATTTTTCACGAACCTGAGGCAACTGAGAACCCTTCAGTGAAGGAATTCCACTAACCCTCACAATACCAACCAGGGGCCTCCCTGCAGTAACTCAGGTAGTTGTACCCATTCTCTTTCCGCATTCTATGTGTTCTTCTTCTTTCTTCTTTTTTTTCTTTTTTCTTCTTTTTATTTCTATCATGTAGTTCAGGGGTTTATAGATATATGTCCTGCATCTCATATTTCCTTTAGTGGTGCTTCTTACCCATTCTCATATCATTTACCCTAGTATTTCATGATCCTGAGGCGACTGAGAACCCTTTAATAAAGGAATCCTTTTTCACTTGAATTGTCAAGTGATACTTACCAGTGACTATCACGTAATGTTACAGGTAGTTGCATTTTCTTCCTCTTCTTTCTCTCCTTTCTTCTTTGTCACACGGTCCATTGTGTTATAGCCCACGTGTCATGATAACACTTGTACCATCTTTTCATTTAGATTCCACCTACAATTATTTACCGATTCCAGTTCTGAAATAGGCTTTCATCATCTACTCACTAGAATTCTCAAGTGCATAAGGTACTGAGACATATACATGTTCACACCATTATAAAGAACAAAGTATAAACATTGAGGTTTTTCTCACACCCATGTTCCTGTGTTCTTTGATATGATATGTGTTCATTTCCTTCACTATATAGGATTGCAAGTTTTCCATTTGTACCTTAATGGCAATGACGCTATACAATTGAACACATATCATCCTGTTATCCATATAGGTGTGTATTTACCTGCTTGACTATTTTTGGTTGTTTGATCCAGAATGTTTCTCCAGATAGGTCATGTGGAAATTTTCTTTCCTCAGTACAAATGTTTTCACTATGGTTTTGGAAAAATTTTTTGTATGTGCATCATGGTTATTTGACCCATTGTACTCTCAAGTAGCAATATATTGTACTGTTATGTTGTACTATGTACTAATTACGTGTTTATATGGTTTTGTAACCCTTTATGATCTTAGATAACTTTATCCTTGATAAAGACCTAAAAACAAGGTCGAAACGTTGGATGAATTATCCTTTTGCACAAATAAAGAATTTTCAGCATTCCAAGAGTTCTTTTCTTACGTTATTGATCACTATAGTGTGCCAGAGCTATTTCTATTGAATTGACTCTTATTTTTTCTGAGCACCTGCTATATACACAGTGAGCCAGACATATTCAAGTTTCATTCAGAAGGCAGAGGGAAGCCTTAGCAGCTGAGCCTATATCTTGGCTTGTGAGCATTAGAACAGGCCGGCGATTACAGGGTAACATGAAAAATGTCCAGCTTGCATTATGACTAGAACATGACAATATCCTTTTAAGTACTAACCTATGATGCGTTCCTAAGCAGTTGATGTTATATGTTCTACATTTCATTTTCTGCATACTTTACAAGTAGTAGAATTTGCTTTGATATAGGCAACTGGATTTTCACAATGAAAAGGCAAAGGATAACGCCCGAAAAAGACGCCATACATTATGTCAGTGCCATCCCTGACAAACCTGGATTGACCATGAAATACATCAATCCCCTTAAAGGTGAGTTAAAACAAGTTTTAACTAAATTGCCTTAATATTGTCATGCATTAGAATGACTGTCTTAGGTAATGATAAATATTTTCTACAGGAAGAGGAGTGTTTGCTGAAACTGAAATCGAAAAAGGGAGTTTTGTTGCAGAATATCGAGGCGAGCTCACGTATGCACTTACGATGGTAGACAACTACTCGAGATTTATGGTTGTGGTACAAGTCAAAGATCTAATGGCCCATACTGCAGCGAAGGTCTTCCAAGCACACTTATGCAGACCTCATGGCTACTCAGAGAGAGTCCTCACAGATCAAGGCACTGCCTTTGAAGCGGAAATCTTCAAGGACTTCTGCAGCTTTTACCGATGCAGGAAGATGCGCACTACACCCTACCATGCTCAAACCAATGGTTATCAACCTGCTCAGGACTTTACCCCATATTCCAGATGTGGCCTTACAAGTGATTTATAGAGGGTTAACAATACGTTGGGATCACCGGATCTAATCTCCCTTTTTATACACCCTAAAATCTTGTTTGCTTTAGAATAAACAATAACATCATAAAGGTATAGCAGTACCGTTTCAAAGTTTCGGTGTCCCAAGCAGCATTCCATCAGCCTCTGGAAGGTTCCTGGCAAATTGCACAGCTCGAAGGGCATGCTTTTGAACTCGCAGAGACCCATCGGGGTGGCAAAGGCGGTCTTCTCCCGGTCTGCCTCAGCAACGGACACTTGCCAATAGCGACTAGTGAGATCAAGGGTAGAAAAATAATTTGCAGTTCTCAATGCAGCTAGCTATTCCTCAATACAGGGGAGTGGTGCTGTCCTTCTTCTTTAACAGGACCAACGGAGCTGCCCAGAGGCTACAACTGTCACGGATAACCCCAGCCTCCTTCATGTTGCTCAACATGTCCTTGGTACACTGGTAATGTGCAGGTAGTTTTGGCTTATATCTCTCTTTGATGGGTGGGTGTGCACTTGTGGGGATGTAGTGTTTGACCCCTTTTATTCTTCAAAAGTCTAGCGGATGTTTGCTGAAGACTTGCTCGTATTCTTGCACTAGCCTGTAGACCCCCTTCTTGTGATGTGAAGGTGTGGAGTCAGTGCCTACGTGTAATTCCTTACACCACTCCTCTGGCTGACTTGGTGAGCTGTCACTGAATGGGTGGGCTGAAGCAATGGTGGATGCTGCTGTTTGGATAGCATGTGTATCTACTGAGAACAGCTTATCAATGGTGGCAAATCGGAGCAGCTTAATCTCTTGCTCTCCGCAGTTCAACACTCTCATGGGCACTCTTCCCTTCCATATTAATGAATAAAACTATGATGTAAATAGCATATAGATACCCCACAAATGCAGATAAAAGTAGGTTATGGGAAAAGGGGGAAGAGAGAAACAGGAAAATAGTGGAATAAAGTATACCTTCCAGGTGGGAGAGGAAATGGCAGCACAGCCAGTGGAGGTGAAGCAAGGGGAGCCTGCAACTAAAGAGTTGAGAGCGTTATCACATGGTGACTGAGCCTGATTGTAACGGGAGCATAGAGGTGCCGATCCTGTCTTACCTGCGTTGGTGTAGAAGTGGGTGTCCTGTGGTGGAGTCAGCTGTGTGCAGTGGTGGCCGTGGGTTCTTTTATGTGCGACCGTAGTAATAGCTGCGCCCACTTCCTGTATGGGAGTGGAATGCAGTGAGGCTAATGGAACGCACGCCTGCGCATTTGTGTTTAACGTCGCGCATGTGCAGAACGGAGAAAAGGCTGCGCTCACTTCCTAATGAAAGGGAGTGAGACGCAGCTGGGAAGGGAAGGGAAAAGATTAGGGTTTGGGGATGATGAAAGGGCTTTCTACGGGCAAGGATGGCAAAGGGTGGCAGTGACGGAAAGTCAGGCAGCCTGTCCTGTCCTGTCCTGTCCGTCCGTCTTTTTGTATCATGAATTGGAAAGACTGCAAGGGGGAGGGGAGGTGCTTGGAGGAGGAGGAGTTATTCAGATTAATTGCAGTGGGCGGCGGCTGCAAAAAGCATCATTCTTCTTGTTTTTGCTCTGCAAAACAGCCTTTTCAAGGGTTGGCTTGGGTGACAAAATGTCTTCTGTAGGCGTGGGTTTGTCTCCCTCTCCCTAAGATGTGTCCGGTATAGGCCAGGGTGCCACTCAAGGCCGTAACCAATTCGGGTTATAGCTTCTCGGCCTTTTGGCTAAGATCAAGTGTAGTTTCGGAGGACGCTACCTTGGTCGGTACTGGAAGGTGCCTGGGATTGCACGTCTGCCGGCCTTGAGGAAGTGTGTGCGCCTTCTGGTGACACATAGCCCTCTTGTGCCTGGACGGTTCCCAGGCAACGGGAGGCGATCACCTTTGTTATTTTGAAGTCCTACTGATAAACAGAAAAAAAAAAAAATTAAATCTGTTCTTATCAGTTTAATATCTGATACGTCCCCTCTCTGGGGACCATATATTAAATGGATTTTTAGAACAAGGAGATGGAAAAAATCTTGCTCTGTCCACTCCACGCATTGACCTGGTATTGCAGTACCTCCAGGACCGGTGCACCCCTTCTTAACCCAGTTTCCAAAAGCAGAACTCAATTCACCTGATTCAAATGAGCCCCATTAGTGAATTGAAAGAAAGCAAAAACTTTATATGCACCTCAATTTGGCCAATTCACTTTTCACACTTTCACCCTTTTTTTTATCTTTCACACCTTTTACTTGCTTTATTGATGCAAAAGCTGTGCCAAATAGCAAACTCATCTCCACTCAACTTGACCAACTCTGCTATGTCCCGTGCAGTATCTTATTCTCAGTCTTATCTAGATCATTTGCAATTGAATAGAATAGATCCCTTTTGGACACATTGGATTCAGCTGCTGCAGTGACTGCAGGTGTTAGAAGATGCAGACTTGGCATCAGGTGCTGTCTATCAGATTCCACTCCAATTAAAGCTTCCATTGTTTTTCGGTGTTTTCTTTGAGCAATGATGATGTCTTTAGTGATCTGTTGGCTCCCTCTCCTGGAGGAAGAGTTTGCTTGCTCTTGGACTTTCAAAAAGAGAGGTCATGATAGACATTTAGCTTCTGAGCCCAATTGGGGACAGTCATGGGTGATGAATGTTTTGCAACCTGCTGCGAAGCCTGATACCGCAATATAAGGAACGTCAAATACTAAGAATGGGCGGCCTATGAAAGAATTAGTACTTTCATTAAGCATACTTAAACGGCTAATTGGGAATAGACAAACTGTAAAAAGCCCTCTGAGAAAGCCCCTCTCTAACCTTTGTTAGTAAGCTTTTCTGTAGTCTGCCTGTTGATGTATTTTCCGTTTGAACAGTGCACAACATGAAGTGACGGAACACTGGCTTGTCACAATGTCCCCCGCTGACATCACGATAGCGCTGCTGCCTAGAAAGCCAGCTGCGCAGCAGAAGTTGCTCTTTGGGTGGGATGGTGGGCTAATGTATCTATTCCTGCTTGGTGTGAGTTTGACATGATCTAGAGCAACGAGTTCCAGCGGCTAGCGGTTGATTATTGGCTGTAATGGGGCTTTCTGGCTGGTGCCAGCCTTTCTTCTTAGCACACAGGAACCACAATCCCTACACCATGCTTCGATGGATTCTCTCATCCCAGCCCAGTAAAATTACATATTTCACACAGTTATAAGCAGCCCATGGGCATTCACCTGGATTAAAACCCATAACAGCTCATAGACCAAACAATCAATCTACCACTGGACCAAAGACAGGAAGCTAAATCCACTGCCTGCGGTAACTAACTTAATCCTATAGTCTACTCACACAACAAACCCAAGAGAAAGGAAAAAAACATTGCTTCGATTATCCATCCAATGAAAACGCATAACCATTGTGAGCCATTGGACAATGCAATTGCACACATGGTGACATGGTGCACGGCCCAATGAATCAAGTCTGTACTTCATATTCACGGTTTAAGCCCTTGGGTTCTAATGTGTCCAGAGTACATATCCAGAAAGATTCCCTTTCTTTGTGCTAAGCACAAGTCAACAATACGTTGTAAGCAGATTCTATTACCAGTCCCACACCATTTTGTGACGCATAATCGCACAGTGGCCCAATTAAGATTCCAAGTCATCGAACATGTCCCAGCCATACGCAGAGGAGGCGATAGAATTAGGAAGCTCAAAGAAAGGGAATCTTTCTGGATATATACTCTGGGCACGTTGGAACCCAAGGGCTTAAACCATGAATATGAAGAACCGACTTGATTCATTGGGCCGTGCACATTTTTTCTAACGCCCGGTTCTTTTTCGTGTTCACACTATATATGGTTCCAGTATGTATGGAGTTCCATTCTTCCTTGTTTTTTATTTGTCATGTTTGTCTGATTACCTTGTCTAACAGTTTTTTCTCCCCTTTCTTTACCTTCCAGGTTCCCATAGTCACGTGAAATATCCCTGTTGCACTTGATTACGGCTCACTATTCACTATAGGATGTCTTATATCTAACATCACACTCTCACCCATCAGCACTCTATAGGTTTGTATAAGGTATGCGCTTACACATCCGGTCCTCCATAGGTATTTCCACTTATGTAGCACTATCCCTATGATCACTCATAACTCATACCCTTGTAGTCAATTACAGCCTCCTCTCTCCCCTCTCCCCTTCTCCCTTTCCATCTATAATTTTGCCAGTACAATATTAGTTTACATTAGGCACACACTCACATATTCCTTTCCTTAGTGACTTATTGTAATTCACATTCGCATACAATTCTCTATGCCTGCCCCATTACTACATTCATACCTACTTGACCCTATCCTGATACCCCTTGTCTCACCTTGTTGGTCCCTACACCTGTTATCATCTCCTTTCCTGTGTCTGTCTTGTCACACAACACATTTTAGCATATCCCTTGTGCTCCTTATTACCTGTCCTGCCTATTAGAATTATGTCCATTATGTCCATGCATGGCCCAATGAATCAAGTCTGTACTTCATATTCATGGTTTAAGCCTTTGGGTTCCAATGTGCCCAGAGTATATATCCAGAAAGATTCCCTTTCTTTGAGCTTCCTAATTCTATTGCCTCCTCTACGTATGGCTTGGACATGTTCGATGACTTGGAATCTTAATTGGATCACTGTGTGATTATGCGTCACAAAATGGTGTGGGACTGGTAATAGAATCTGCTTACAATGTATTGTTGACTTGTGTTTAGCTCAAAGAAAGAGAATCTTTCTGGATATGTACTCTGGGCACATTAGAACCCAAGGGCTTAAACCGTGAATATGAAGTAAAGACTTGATTCATTGGGCCGTGCACCATGTCACCATGTGTCCAATTGCATTGTCCAATGGCTCACAATGGTTATGCGTTTTCATTGGATGGATAATCGAAGCCATGTTTTTTTCCTTTCTGTTGGGTTTGTTGTGTGAGTAGCCTATAGGATTAAGTTGGTTACCGCAGGCAGTGGATTTAACTTCCTGTCTTTGGTCCAGTGGTAGATGGATTGTCTGGTCTATGAGCTGTTATTGGTTTGAATGCAGGTGAATGCCCATGGGCTGCTTATGACTGTGTAAAATATGTAGTTTTACTGGGCTGGGATGAGAGAATCCATTGAAGCATGGTGTAGGGATTGTGGTTCCTGTGTGCTAAGAAGAGAGGCTGGCACCAGCCAGAAAGCCCCATTGCAGCCAATAATCACTTAATAACTTTTTCAACTTGTCATCATATGGGAGGCCTTCCATTCCTTGTAGTAGTCTAGTTGCCCACCTTTGAACTGACTCTAACTTCTGAATGTCCTTTTTAAAATGTGGAGCCCAAAACTGGTTCCCATATTCCAGATGTAGCCTTACAAGTGATTTATAGAGGTTGATCATCTTTACTTATCATTTAAAACTTTCAAACTGGTACACTCAACACATAAAGCCCCCCCCTTTTAAAGAGTAGTTTCCCTGTACCTAAGTGGGGGTCTACCTAGGTTGGAGCGAGTGGACCTTCGGGGTCCGGTGTCAGTGGTGACAGGCAGTGGGGCAGAGGGAACAGTCAGTTCCTCCTCCCTGCTATCATGTGGGGCAGGCGGAGGCGTAGGGGAGCTGGGTACAGGTACATCCCTGGGCACTGGCTCGCGGTTAACCGTTTCCATCATTTCTTCATCCACGGGTTGTGGGAACAGTATCACTGGAAGGATCACCGCACCGTTCTGTGTAGGCCAGTCTGCTGGAAAATCACCCATCATGGTGTGGATTACCTCTTTTTCCTTCTCCACTGGACTGGGAACTGGAGCCTCATCCGCTACTCTCAATGCTGGTGGGCACTTCTTCAGGTGGTCTCGGGAAACCGTGGCCAAAGTCCCCCCCTGGTCACGGCTGATCTGGTAGGCCTTCCCATTCTCCCATCCTGTGGGCTGGACTACATACGGGGTTTTTTCCCATTGATCATCCAGCTTGTGGGCCCTTCTTTTCCGCTTCAGCACTACATCCCCAGGTTGGAAGGAACCGGCAGGCGCCTTCTTGTTGAAGCACTGCTCCTGTTGTCCCCGACTCCGGCACAAGTTCTTTTCAACATACTCCTGGACCTGTCGGTACTGTGTCCTCCGCCGAGTGTCCCATTCAGCTGTCGACAGGAGTGCTTCTGAAGCTTCCAAGCCCATTTCCAGATCCACTGGTAGCCGGCCGGGACGAGCTCTCATCAGGTATGCTGGAGTGCATTTCGTAGAGCTGGAAGGGATGTTGTTGTACATATCGACCAGGTCAGGTAGCTTCTCCAGCCACAGGTTCCGCTCTTCCAGTGGTAACGTCTTGAGGAGGCCCAGGACCAAGTGGTTCATCTTTTCACAAATGCCATTGGTTTGGGCGTGGTAAGGCGTGGTCCGGATTTTCTTGCAGCCGTACAACTGGCAGAATTCCTGGAATACCTCTGCTTCAAAGGCCGGACCCTGGTCGGTAAGCACCCTCTCCGGGTACCAATGCGGTCAACAGAAATAAGCCTGGAAAGCCTTAGCAGCGGTGCGGCCGGTTAAGTCCTTAACTGGGACAACCACCAGGAACCTCGAGTAGTGGTCTACGATGGTCAGAGCGTAGGTGTACCCACTTCGGCTGGGGGTGAGCTTTACATGGTCAAGGGGAACCAGCTCCAGCGGTTGGTGTGTAATGATCGGGTGTAGGGGTGCCTTCTGGCTGGCCTCGTCCTTCCTTCTCAATGCGCAAGGGCCACATTCTCGGCACCAGGCCTCCACAGATTCCCGCATTCCACTCCAATAGAACCGCTCTCTTAACAACATCTCTAGCTTCTTCCACCCGAAGTGCACTGCACCATCATGGTATGCTTGCAGGACGGTGGGCACTTTAGCCTGGGGAATCACCAGCTGGCGGATCTTCTCGTGAGTCTTTGGATTAATCAGCTCGCGATACAACTTCCCCTGGTGTAGGTATAGCCGGGTCCGTTCTTGCCACAGACGTTGGGCTTCGGCAGGGGCAGCAGGGTCTATCCCAGCAGAACCCTGTTCCACTAGAGTCTTGACCAGGCGGACAGCAGGTGCCTGGTCCTGAGCTTCCTGCCAGTCCTGTCGGGGCAGCGGATCCAGGTTCACCCGTTGTTGGTAGACGTGCACCTTCTCAGTGAATGGCCGGTGAAATGCAGGCAACTCGATCTCTTCGAGGTCATCATCCTCTGGCCCCTCTTCCGACAGGTGGGGCATCCGGGAGAGTGCATTGGCATTGACGTTGGTACGGCCGGCCCGGTACTTGATGGTGAAATCGTAGTTGGCTAACCTGGTCACCCACCGCTGCTCCAACGCGCCCAGCTTGGCCGTATCTAGATGGGTCAGCAGGTTATTGTCTGTGTACGCGGTGAACTTGGCTGCTGCCAGGTAATGGCGGAAACGCTCGGTGATAGCCCACACCAGTGCCAAGAGCTCAAGCTTGAAGGAGATGTAGTTCTCAGGGTTCCTCTCAGTCGGTCGGAGTTTTCGGCTAGCATAAGCTATTACCTTTTCCCTTCTGTCTTGGACCTGGGATAGAACAGCCCCCAAGCCCACATTGCTGGCGTCGGTGTAGAGGATGAATGGGCGGCTGTAGTCAGGGTACGCTAGGATTTCCTCTCCGGTCAGGGCTGTTCTCAGCTGGCGGAAGGATTCCTCATGCTTTTCTTCCCACACCAATGGGGCTACTAGGGATCTACCACCCTTGGTCTGTCCTACGAGGAGGTCTTGCATGGGGGCAGCCATCTTTGTGTACCCCTTAATGAAGCAACGGTAATATCCCACCAGGCCCAGAAACTGCCTCACTTCCCTCACTGTGGTCGGTCTCGGCCAGTCTTGGATGGCGGTGATCTTCTCGGGGTTGGGGGCGACACCTTCCGCACCAACCACATGTCCTAGGTACTGCACTCTGGGTTTCAGCAGATGACACTTTGAGGGCTTCAACTTCATCCCATACTTGGCAAGGGACGCGAACACCTCGGCTAGGTGCTCCAGGTGGGCTTCATACGTCTGTGAGTACACAATCACATCATCCAAGTACAGCAAAACGGTCCCATAGGCAGTCTTCTCTCGGTCTTCCGGTGCCACGGCCACCTGCCTGTACCCGCTGGTGAGGTCAAGGGTGGAGAAGTAGTTAGCGGTTCTCAGCGAGGCCAGGGACTCTTTGATGCGGGGCAGAGGGTAAGCATCCTTATGCGTTATCTGGTTAATCTTCCGGTAATCCACACACATCCGCATGGTGCCATCCTTCTTCTTAACCAGCACCAACGGAGCGGCCCAGGGACTACAGCTGTCCCTAATAACCTCTGCCTCCTTCATGTTCCTCAACATGTCTTTGGCGCATTGGTAGTGCGCAGGGGGAATAGGCCTGTATCTCTCTTTAATAGGGGAGTGTGTACCGGTAGGGATGTGGTGTTGAACCCCTTTAATCTGCCCAAAATCTAGAGGGTGCTTGCTAAAAACCCGCTCATACTCCTGTACCACCCGGTATACCCCTTCCTTGTGGTGTATGGGGGTATCATCAGTGCCGACATGTAGCTCTCGATACCACTCGCCTAACTCCCCCAGGGATGAGTGGGAACCGGCAGCAGGCGGTGTGACCGGGGGAACGGCTTCATGGATCGTGTGGGGATCTAGAGTGAACAATTTGGCAAGGGTAGCGTACCGGGTGGTGCATGAATGCACACATATTGGTTTTATAATCTTATTGTATTACTTTATATTCTTATTTCACTTGTGCATATCTCCACCATAATCCTGGCTAAGAAATATAGCTTTTTTTGGGGTACACAGGTAGTAAGGTCTTCTTTCTATTTCTTTAGGGGTGATATAGCCTGGTGGAACTCTAGACCTCTAACATTATATATGCACCCTTTTTCTTTATGGTTCTTGGACACCTTATAACATTCTTCCATACATATATATCTTTCTCATAAATTATAAATAATTAGGCATTTTTATATATTTTATTTACATTTTCATAAATAACTTTTTACAAAGCATGGGGGACATTCTCACATACATATAATTTTCATGTACGCATTCTGAAAATTTACGCATAAACCGTACACACTCCTTTTTGTAACAATTTCTATAACTCATTCGCTGAACTCTCATCCCGGATATTCATTCTTACACCGAATTTCCTGTTATAACACAACATTCATGATTTTTATTCAATTTATTTTTATTTTTTAGGTTTATTAGTAGTGATGAGCGAGTACTAAAAAGCTCGGGTGCTCGAAGCTCGGGCCGAGCCTCCCAAGATACTCGTGTACTCGGCCCGAGCACCGAGCCCAATGTTATCCTATGGGAGACCCGAGTATTTTTGTGAAATGACCACCGGCAGCATGTAGAAACCCTAAAAATGGCACAAAAGTCTCCGAAGAGTGCTCAAATGACATGGCAACAGCATGGGGAAGACCCCTTGAAGCATTTATCACTCAAAAGTCACAGCTGTGAATAATTTTGTCCACGTTTTACGCCATTTTTACGGACTCACCAGAAAACCTTCCAAAATGACACCAAAATGATTTTTCATAGCGGAAATGTTAAGGGCACATACCCAATAGTGAGATAGAGCTAATGTATGTTACTTTTTGAGATCAATACATGAAAGATTTTACGTAAAACATTGTGTGGCACTCCGATGTCCCTGAGAAGAGACGTGCATAAAGGCCTCTGAGTCTAATGTGCCCATTTTGAGGAACTGAGTCTTTGTAGTATTTTCCTTTGCCAGGGCAGTCCAAAATTGTGAGGTTCACCAATGCCCCTGCATACAGACGTGCATGATGGCCTGTAAACCTGAAGTGCCCATTGTAAGGAAGTGGGTCTATTGTAGTATAGCCCTTAGGCAGGGCAGCCAAAAATTGGGAGGCTCCACGTTGTCCCTGGATAGAGACGTGCATGAGGGCCTCAAAACATTAAGTGTCCAGTGTCAGGAAGTGGGTGTATTATAGTATAGCCCTTAGGCAGGGCAGCCAAAAATTGGGAGGCTCCACGTTGTCCCTGGATAGAGACGTGCATGAGGGCCTCAAAACATTAAGTGTCCATTGTCAGGAAGTGGGTCTTTTGTAGTATAGCCCTTTGGCAGGGCAGCCAAAAATTGGGAGGCTTCACGTTGTCCCTGGATAGGGACGTGCATGAGGGCCTCAAAACATTAAGTGTCCATTGTCAGGAAGTGGGTGTATTATAGTATAGCCCTTTGGCAGGGCAGCCAAAAATTGGGAGGCTCCACGTTGTCCCTGCATAGAGACGTGCATGAGGGCCTCAAAACATTGTTCCCATTGCAAAGGAGCGGGTCTCCTGTCGTTGTAATGTCCATTCTGCAAAGAATGGGCGAAAAAAATTACCACTGGGGGTATACCTGAAACAAAGGCCTAACTCTTGTAACGGTCATCATGGTGGCGCATGAGGAGAAGGAGGAGCAGTCCAGCGATTATCCAAAGTCCAGAAGTGTGTACCCATGGGTGACTGGAGGTACATGGCAAATTCCCGTTACAAACTTTAAATTCCGCTCTCATTTGCTGGTGGTGTGGTGAAGTCTGGCCCAATCCAACCCTTGTTCATCTTGATCAGAGTCAGCCTGTCAGCATTTTCAGTTGACAGGCGGGTGCGTTTATCTGTAATGATTCCACCTGCGGCACTAAAAACACGCTCTGACAAAACGCTAGCGGCAGGGCAGGCCAGGACTTCCAAGGCGTAGAGAGCCAATTCATGCCACGTGTCCACCTTGGATACCCAATAATTGTAAGGCACAGAGGAATGTCGGAGTACAGTTGTTCGATCTGCAAGGTACTCCTTGAGCATCTGGGCAAACTTAGGATTTCTTGTGGCACTACCCCGCACCTCAGGGGCTGTGGTACGTGAGGGGCTGAGAAAACTGTCCCACATCTTAAAGACTGTTCCCCTACCTCTGGCGGATTGGACTTGTGCCTCTCTCGGCTGTACGCCTTGGTTGTCCACTGATTCCTGACCTATGCCGCTAGCGTTTTGTGAGGGGAATGCTTTGCCTACTTCCGTGACTATGGCCTTCCGGAACTGCTGCATTTTGGTTGACCTCTCCGCCTCGGGAATAAGAGACATAAAGTTCTCCTTGTAGCGTGGGTCTAACAGTGTTACCAACCAGTAATGATTGTCGGCCAAGATGTTCTTAACGCGAGGGTCACGAGACAGGCAGCTTACCATAAAGTCAGCCATGTGCGCCAGACTCTTAACAGCCAGGACTTCAGTAGCCTGACCAACACGTTGACTGAACATGCTGTCCTCCTCCTCCTCCTCCTCCTCCTCCTCATCTACCCTGTCCTCTGGCCAGCCACGCTGAACCGAGGATATGACTGGTGTGCATGTCATATCCTCAATTTGGCCGGAGATTTGCTCCATGTCTTCATCCTCCTCCTCGTCATAGTCCTCCACTGCACGTTGTGATGAGACGAGGCTGGGCTGTGTGTTATCACCCACACCCACTACTGTTTCTTGCTGCAACTCATCGCGCTCCGCCTGCAATGCATCATGTTTGGTTTTGAGCAGAGACCGTTTTAGAAGGCAGAGTAGCGGTATGGTGACGCTAATAATGGCGTCATCTTATACCTTTATGATGTTATTGTTTATTCTAAAGCAAACAAGATTTTAGGGTGTATAAAAAGGGAGATTAGATCCGGTGATCCCAACGTATTGTTAACCCTCTATAAATCACTTGTAAGGCCACATCTGGAATATGGGGTAAAGTCCTGAACAGGTTGATAACCATTGGTTTGAGCATGGTAGGGTGTAGTGCGCATCTTCCTGCATCCGCCATAACCTTCCCTTAGGATATACTGTGCCCTTATCAGATTGGTTGTACAAGGTTGCTTCTCTTATTGGATGGATTTCAAGCTGCATGGATAATGTTCATTTAAATGATGTGGATAGAAAGACTGAAGATATCTACATGTAGTCCATCATGAATCAATACTATTTTACACAGTCATAAGCAGCCCATGGGCATTCACCTGCATTCAAACCAATAACAGCTCATAGACCAGACAATCCATCTACCACTGGACCAAAGACAGGAAGTTAAATCCACTGCCTGCGGTAACCAACTTAATCCTATAGGCTACTCACACAACAAACCCAACAGAAAGGAAAAAAACATGGCTTCGATTATCCATCCAATGAAAACGCATAACCATTGTGAGCCATTGGACAATGCAATTGGACACTTGGTGACATGGTGCACGGCCCAATGAATCAAGTCTTTACTTCATATTCACGGTTTAAGCCCTTGGGTTCTAATGTGCCCAGAGTACATATCCAGAAAGATTCTCTTTCTTTGAGCTAAACACAAGTCAACAATACATTGTAAGCAGATTCTATTACCAGTCCCACACCATTTTGTGACGCATAATCACACAGTGATCCAATTAACATTCCAAGTCATCGAACATGTCCAAGCCATACGCAGAGGAGGCAATAGAATTAGGAAGCTCAAAGAAAGGGAATCTTTCTGGATATATACTCTGGGCACATTGGAACCCAAAGGCTTAAACCATGAATATGAAGTACAGACTTGATTCATTGGGCCATGCATGGACATAATGGACATAATTCTAATAGGCAGGACAGGTAATAAGGAGCACAAGTTATATGCTAAAATGTGTTGTGTGACAAGACAGACACAGGAAAGGACATGATAACAGGTGTAGGGACCAACAAGGTGAGACAAGGGGTATCAGGATAGGGTCAAGTAGGTATGAATGTAGTAATGGGGCAGGCATAGAGAATTGTATGTGAATGTGAATTACAATAAATCACTAAGGAAAGGAATATGTGAGTGTGTGCCTAATGTAAACTAATATTGTACTGGCAAAATTATAGATGGAAAGGGAGAAGGGGAGGGGGGGAGAGAGGAGGCTGTAATTGACTACAAGGGTATGAGTTATGAGTGATCATAGGGATAGTGTTACATAAGTGGAAATACCTATGGAGGACCGGATGTGTAAGCGCATACCTTATACAAACCTATAGAGTGCTGATGGGTGAGAGTGTGATGTTAGATATAAGACATCCTATAGTGAATAGTGAGCCGTAATCAAGTGCAACAGGGATATTTCACGTGACTATGGGAACCTGGAAGGTAAAGAAAGGGGAGAAAAAACTGTTAGACAAGGTAATCAGACATAATGTAACCAGTTGATCAGACATGATCACCTGGTTTGAGACCCCCTGCCTTACACTATATAGATATCATGTTCATTCCCCATCTATCTTGCTCAGGAGAGCATCTCCCTCCCCCGGCACCAAGAGCAGCTCATACTGAATTGTTACATTGACTAGTAACACTGCACACAGAAATGCACCTTAATATTCCACTGTTAACCCTTTCCTCCCAGCAGTAACACACAACTCCTCACCTTGATATCATGGTGATTTATGGTCAGAATGACTTCAATGCGATCAGTGATTTCTATTCTAGCTCTGCTCACATAGATTTTATATCCACACTCAACTATAGGCCGTTCTTCATATTTTGGGGGCTTTTAGTCAGATATACTAGTTTGTGCCTGTATAGTATTGGTGTAGATGGGAGTGTAGGGCATGGGTTACATGGCACTGTGGTGGAATACTGATGGGAGGTATTGGTGCTGTGTTTGATGCTTCTACTGGGTATTTTCCTACAAATACTGGAACAGCTCACTGCTTAGAATGATCCTTCCCAGCTCTATAATATATTATATATACCCCACAATGCAGGCTCACACACACATTTGTCTCAAGTGTGTTGTAGGGACACAGATACAGTCTTGGTCATGTGACTAAAGGCTACTTTACACACTGCGATATCGGTCCCGATATCGCTAGTGTGGGTACCCGCCCCCATCTGTTGCGCGACACGGGCAAATCGCTGCCCATGCCGCACAACACCGACCAGACCCGTCACACATACTTACCTGCCCGGCGACGTCGCTGTGTCCGGCGAACCGCCTCCTTTCTAAGGGGGCGGTCCGTGCGGCGTCACAGCGACGTCACTGAGCGACCGCCCAATAGCAGCGGAGGGGCGGAGATGAGTGGCCGGAACATCCCGCCCACCTCCTTCCTTCCTCATAGCGGCTGGGAGGCAGGTAAGGAGAGGTTCCTCGTTTCTGCGGTGTCACACGGAGCGATGTGTGCTACCGCAGGAGCGACGAACTACATCGTTACTGCTGCAGTAACGATAATCGAGAATGGAGACCCATGTCACCGATGAGCGATTTTGCACGTTTTTGCAACGATGCAAAATCGCTCATCGGTATCACACGCAGCAACATCGCTAATGCGGCCGGATGTGCGTCACAAATTCCGTGACCCCAACGACTCCGCATTAGCGATGTCGCAGCGTGTAAAGCCCCCTTTAGTGGGAGTGGTGTACAGGGTCTTAGCAGTAAAGAGTATTCCATATTTCTGCCAGATACCCACAGAGATATTGAAATCTGAAAAAAGAGACTTCTGCTCATTGAAGGTAAGAACTGCTCACATAGCGTTCAACTCCACAGCAAACGAGTGCTCTAGCACTGGCATCTCAGCAGGGATATTCCCCTACTACACATGTGTGTCTAGGTCACTGTGACAGTTTACAGGACATAACTCAGGGCACCTAGACAGAAGGCAGAGGGACTACTTTCTATTTCTGGTGTAGAGCTTAGTACAATATATATATATTTATACTATTACATGGGACACATGTACCTTGTATTACCATTATTCGCTGTATATGAACCCCTTTTCTCCAGGCATTATTTGTCTATAGCATTTTTCACGAACCTGAGGCAACTGAGAACCCTTCAGTGAAGGAATTCCACTAACCCTCACAATACCTACCAGGGGCCTCCCTGCAGTAACTCAGGTAGTTGTACCCATTCTCTTTCCGCATTCTATGTGTTCTTCTTCTTTCTTCTTTTTTTTCTTTTTTCTTCTTTTTATTTCTATCATGTAGTTCAGGGGTTTATAGATATATGTCCTGCATCTCATATTTCCTTTAGTGGTGCTTCTTACCCATTCTCATATCATTTACCCTAGTATTTCATGATCCTGAGGCGACTGAGAACCCTTTAATAAAGGAATCCTTTTTCACCTGAATTGTCAAGTGATACTTACCAGTGACTATCACGTAATGTTACAGGTAGTTCCATTTTCTTCCTCTTCTTTCTCTCCTTTCTTCTTTGTCACACGGTCCATTGTGTTATAGCCCACGTGTCATGATAACACTTGTACCATCTTTTCATTTAGATTCCACCTACAATTATTTACCGATTCCAGTTCTGGAATAGGCTTTCATCATCTACTCACTAGAATTCTCAAGTTCATAAGGTACTGAGACATATACATGTTCACACCATTATAAAGAACAAAGTATAAACATTGAGGTTTTTCTCACACCCATGTTCCTGTGTTCTTTGATATGATATGTGTTCATTTCCTTCACTATATAGGATTGCAAGTTTTCCATTTGTACCTTAATGGCAATGACGCTATACAATTGAACACATATCATCCTGTTATCCATATAGGTGTGTATTTACCTGCTTGACTATTTTTGGTTGTTTGATCCAGAATGTTTCTCCAGATAGGTCATGTGGAAATTTTCTTTCCTCAGTACAAATGTTTTCACTATGGCTTTGGAAAATTTTTTTGTATGTGCATCATGGTCATTTGACCCATTGTACTCTCAAGTAGCAATATATTGTACTGTTATGTTGTACTATGTACTAATTACGTGTTTATATGGTTTTGTAACCCTTTATGATCTTAGATAACTTTATCCTTGATAAAGACCTAAAAACAAGCTCGAAACGTTGGATGAATTATCCTTTTGCACAAATAAAGAATTTTCAGCATTCTAAGAGTTCTTTTCTTACGTTATTGATCACTATAGTGTGCCAGAGCTATTTCTATTGAATTGACTCTTATTTTTTCTGAGCACCTGCTATATACACAGTGAGCCAGACATATTCAATTTTCATTCAGAAGGCAGAGGGAAGCCTTAGCAGCTGAGCCTATATCTTGGCTTGTGAGCATTAGAACAGGCCGGCGATTACAGGGTAACATGAAAAATGTCCAGCTTGCATTATGACTAGAACATGACAATATCCTTTTAAGTACTAACCTATGATGCGTTCCTAAGCAGTTGATGTTATATGTTCTACATTTCATTTTCTGCATACTTTACAAGTAGTAGAATTTGCTTTGATATAGGCAACTGGATTTTCACAATGAAAAGGCAAAGGATAACGCCCGAAAAAGACGCCATACATTATGTCAGTGCCATCACTGACAAACCTGGATTGACCATGAAATACATCAATCCCCTTAAAGGTGAGTTAAAACAAGTTTTAACTAAATTGCCTTAATATTGTCATGCATTAGAATGACTGTCTTAGGTAATGATAAATATTTTCTACAGGAAGAGGAGTGTTTGCTGAAACTGAAATCGAAAAAGGGAGTTTTGTTGCAGAATATCGAGGTGAGCTCACGTATGCACTTACGATGGTAGACAACTACTCGAGATTTATGGTTGTGGTACAAGTCAAAGATCTAATGGCCCATACTGCAGCGAAGGTCTTCCAAGCACACTTATGCAGACCTCATGGCTACTCAGAGAGAGTCCTCACAGATCAAGGCACTGCCTTTGAAGCGGAAATCTTCAAGGACTTCTGCAGCTTTTACCGATGCAGGAAGATGCGTACTACACCCTACCATGCTCAAACCAATGGTTATCAACCTGCTCAGGACTTTACCCCATATTCCAGATGTGGCCTTACAAGTGATTTATAGAGGGGTAACAATACGTTGGGATCATCGGATCTAATCTCCCTTTTTATACACCCTAAAATCTTGTTTGCGTTAGAATAAACAATAACATCATAAAGGTATAGCAGTACCGTTTCAAAGTTTCGGTGTCCCAAGCAGCATTCCATCAGCCTCTGGAAGGTTCCTGGCAAATTGCACAGCTCGAAGGGCATGCTTTTGAACTCGCAGAGACCCATCGGGGTGGCAAAGGCGGTCTTCTCCCGGTCTGCCTCAGCAACGGACACTTGCCAATAGTGACTAGTGAGATCAAGGGTAGAAAAATAATTTGCAGTTGTCAATGCAGCTAGCTATTCCTCAATACAGGGGAGTGGTGCTGTCCTTCTTCTTTAACAGGACCAACGGAGCTGCCCAGAGGCTACAACTGTCACGGATAACCCCAGCCTCCTTCATGTTGCTCAACATGTCCTTGGTACACTGGTAATGTGCAGGTAGATTTGGCTTATATCTCTCTTTGATGGGTGGGTGTGCACTTGTGGGGATGTAGTGTTTGACCCCTTTTATTTTTCAAAAGTCTAGCGGATGTTTGCTGAAGACTTGCTCGTATTCTTGCACTAGCCTGTAGACCCCCTTCTTGTGATGTGAAGGTGTGGAGTCAGTGCCTACGTGTAATTCCTTACACCACTCCTCTGGCTGACTTGGTGAGCTGTCACTGAATGGGTGGGCTGAAGCAATGGTGGATGCTGCTGTTTGGATAGCATGTGTATCTACTGAGAACAGCTTATCAATGGTGGCAAATCGGAGCAGCTTAATCTTTTGCTCTCCGCAGTTCAACACTCTCATGGGCACTCTTCCCTTCCATATTAATGAATAAAACTATGATGTAAATAGCATATAGATACCCCACAAATGCAGATAAAAGTAGGTTATGGGAAAAGGGGGAAGAGAGAAACAGGAAAATAGTGGAATAAAGTATACCTTCCAGGTGGGAGAGGAAATGGCAGCACAGCCAGTGGAGGTGAAGCAAGGGGAGCCTGCAACTAAAGAGTTGAGAGCGTTATCACATGGTGACTGAGCCTGATTGTAACGGGAGCATAGAGGTGCCGATCCTGTCTTACCTGCGTTGGTGTAGAAGTGGGTGTCCTGTGGTGGAGTCAGCTATGTGCAGTGGTGGCCGTGGGTTCTTTTATGTGCGACCGTAGTAATAGCTGTGCCCACTTCCTGTATGGGAGTGGAATGCAGTGAGGCTAATGGAACGCACGCCTGCGCATTTGTGTTTAACGTCGCGCATGTGCAGAACGGAGAAAAGGCTGCGCTCACTTCCTAATGAAAGGGAGTGAGACGCAGCTGGGAAGGGAAGGGAAAAGATTAGGGTTTGGGGATGATGAAAGGGCTTTCTACGGGCAAGGATGGCAAAGGGTGGCAGTGACGGAAAGTCAGGCAGATGGTCCTGTCCTGTCCTGTCCGTCCGTCTTTTTGTATCATGAATTGGAAAGACTGCAAGGGGGAGGGGAGGTGCTTGTGCCCAAAAGGAGGAGTTATTCAGATTCATTGCAGTGGGCGGCGGCTGCAAAAAGCACCATTCTCCTTGTTTTTGCTCTGCAAAACAGCCTTTTCAAGGGTTTGGCTTGGGTAACAAAATGTCTTCTGTAGGCGTGGGTTTGTCTCCCTCTCCCTAAGATGTGTCCGGTATAGGCCAGGGTGCCACTCAAGGCCGTAACCAATTCGGGTTATAGCTTCTCGGCCTTTTGGCTAAGATCAAGTGTAGTTTCGGAGGACGCTACCTTGGTCGGTACTGGAAGGTGCCTGGGATTGCACGTCTGCCGGCCTTGAGGGAGTGTGTGCGCCTTCTGGTGACACATAGCCCTCTTGTGCCTGGACGGTTCCCAGGCAACGGGAGGCGATCACCTTTGTTATTTTGAAGTCCTACTGATAAACAGAAAAAAAATGAAAATCCAGTTGCCTATATCAAAGCAAATTCTACTACTTGTAAAGTATGCAGAAAATGAAATGTAGAACATATAACATCAACTGCTTAGGAACGCATCATAGGTTAGTACTTAAAAGGATATTGTCATGTTCTAGTCATAATGCAAGCTGGACATTTTTCATGTTACCCTGTAATCGCCGGCCTGTTCTAATGCTCACAAGCCAAGATATAGGCTCAGCTGCTAAGGCTTCCCTCTGCCTTCTGAATGAAAATTGAATATGTCTGGCTCACTGTGTATATAGCAGGTGCTCAGAAAAAATAAGAGTCAATTCAATAGAAATAGCTCTGGCACACTATAGTGATCAATAACGTAAGAAAAGAACTCTTAGAATGCTGAAAATTCTTTATTTGTGCAAAAGGATAATTCATCCAACGTTTCGAGCTTGTTTTTAGGTCTTTATCAAGGATAAAGTTATCTAAGATCATAAAGGGTTACAAAACCATATAAACACGTAATTAGTACATAGTACAACATAACAGTACAATATATTGCTACTTGAGAGTACAATGGGTCAAATGACCATGATGCACATACAAAAAAATTTTCCAAAGCCATAGTGAAAACATTTGTACTGAGGAAAGAAAATTTCCACATGACCTATCTGGAGAAACATTCTGGATCAAACAACCAAAAATAGTCAAGCAGGTAAATACACACCTATATGGATAACAGGATGATATGTGTTCAATTGTATAGCGTCATTGCCATTAAGGTACAAATGGAAAACTTGCAATCCTATATAGTGAAGGAAATGAACACATATCATATCAAAGAACACAGGAACATGGGTGTGAGAAAAACCTCAATGTTTATACTTTGTTCTTTATAATGGTGTGAACATGTATATGTCTCAGTACCTTATGAACTTGAGAATTCTAGTGAGTAGATGATGAAAGCCTATTCCAGAACTGGAATCGGTAAATAATTGTAGGTGGAATCTAAATGAAAAGATGGTACAAGTGTTATCATGACACGTGGGCTATAACACAATGGACCGTGTGACAAAGAAGAAAGGAGAGAAAGAAGAGGAAGAAAATGGAACTACCTGTAACATTACGTGATAGTCACTGGTAAGTATCACTTGACAATTCAGGTGAAAAAGGATTCCTTTATTAAAGGGTTCTCAGTCGCCTCAGGATCATGAAATACTAGGGTAAATGATATGAGAATGGGTAAGAAGCACCACTAAAGGAAATATGAGATGCAGGACATATATCTATAAACCCCTGAACTACATGATAGAAATAAAAAGAAGAAAAAAGAAAAAAAAGAAGAAAGAAGAAGAACACATAGAATGCGGAAAGAGAATGGGTACAACTACCTGAGTTACTGCAGGGAGGCCCCTGGTAGGTATTGTGAGGGTTAGTGGAATTCCTTCACTGAAGGGTTCTCAGTTGCCTCAGGTTCGTGAAAAATGCTATAGACAAATAATGCCCGGAGAAAAGGGGTTCATATACAGCGAATAATGGTAATACAAGGTACATGTGTCCCATGTAATAGTATAAATATATATATATTGTACTAAGCTCTACACCAGAAATAGAAAGTAGTCCCTCTGCCTTCTGTCTAGGTGCCCTGAGTTATGTCCTGTAAACTGTCACAGTGACCTAGACACACATGTGTAGTAGGGGAATATCCCTGCTGAGATGCCAGTGCTAGAGCACTCGTTTGCTGTGGAGTTGAACGCTATGTGAGTAGTTCTTACCTTCAATGAGCAGAAGTCTCTTTTTTCAGATTTCAATATCTCTGTGGGTATCTGGCAGAAATATGGAATACTCTTTACTGCTAAGACCCTGTACATCACTCCCACTAAAGGGGGCTTTACACGCTGCGACATCGCTAATGCGGAGTCGTTGGGGTCACGGAATTTGTGACGCACATCCGGCCGCATTAGCGATGTTGCTGCGTGTGATACCGATGAGCGATTTTGCATCGTTGCAAAAACGTGCAAAATCGCTCATCGGTGACATGGGTCTCCATTCTCGATTATCGTTACTGCAGCAGTAACGATGTAGTTCGTCGCTCCTGCGGTAGCACACATCGCTCCGTGTGACACCGCAGAAACGAGGAACCTCTCCTTACCTGCCTCCCAGCCGCTATGAGGAAGGAAGGAGGTGGGCGGGATGTTCCGGCCACTCATCTCCGCCCCTCCGCTGCTATTGGGCCGTCGCTCAGTGACGTCGCTGTGACGCCGCACGGACCGCCCCCTTAGAAAGGAGGCGGTTCGCCGGACACAGCGACGTCGCCGGGCAGGTAAGTATGTGTGACGGGTCTGGTCGGTGTTGTGCGGCATGGGCAGCGATTTGCCCGTGTCGCGCAACAGATGGGGGCGGGTACCCACACTAGCGATATCGGGACCGATATCGCAGTGTGTAAAGTAGCCTTTAGTCACATGACCAAGACTGTATCTGTGTCCCTACAACACACTTGAGACAAATGTGTGTGTGAGCCTGCATTGTGGGGTATATATAATATATTATAGAGCTGGGAAGGATCATTCTAAGCAGTGAGCTGTTCCAGTATTTGTAGGAAAATACCCAGTAGAAGCATCAAACACAGCACCAATACCTCCCATCAGTATTCCACCACAGTGCCATGTAACCCATGCCCTACACTCCCATCTACACCAATACTATACAGGCACAAACTAGTATATCTGACTAAAAGCCCCCAAAATATGAAGAACGGCCTATAGTTGAGTGTGGATATAAAATCTATGTGAGCAGAGCTAGAATAGAAATCACTGATCGCATTGAAGTCATTCTGACCATAAATCACCATGATATCAAGGTGAGGAGTTGTGTGTTACTGCTGGGAGGAAAGGGTTAACAGTGGAATATTAAGGTGCATTTCTGTGTGCAGTGTTACTAGTCAATGTAACAATTCAGTATGAGCTGCTCTTGGTGCCGGGGGAGGGAGATGCTCTCCTGAGCAAGATAGATGGGGAATGAACATGATATCTATATAGTGTAAGGCAGGGGGTCTCAAACCAGGTGATCATGTCTGATCAACTGGTTACATTATGTCTGATTACCTTGTCTAACAGTTTTTTCTCCCCTTTCTTTACCTTCCAGGTTCCCATAGTCACGTGAAATATCCCTGTTGCACTTGATTACGGCTCACTATTCACTATAGGATGTCTTATATCTAACATCACACTCTCACCCATCAGCACTCTATAGGTTTGTATAAGGTATGCGCTTACACATCCGGTCCTCCATAGGTATTTCCACTTATGTAACACTATCCCTATGATCACTCATAACTCATACCCTTGTAGTCAATTACAGCCTCCTCTCTCCCCCCTCCCCTTCTCCCTTTCCATCTATAATTTTGCCAGTACAATATTAGTTTACATTAGGCACACACTCACATATTCCTTTCCTTAGTGATTTATTGTAATTCACATTCACATACAATTCTCTATGCCTGCCCCATTACTACATTCATACCTACTTGACCCTATCCTGATACCCCTTGTCTCACCTTGTTGGTCCCTACACCTGTTATCATGTCCTTTCCTGTGTCTGTCTTGTCACACAACACATTTTAGCATATAACTTGTGCTCCTTATTACCTGTCCTGCCTATTAGAATTATGTCCATTATGTCCATGCATGGCCCAATGAATCAAGTCTGTACTTCATATTCATGGTTTAAGCCTTTGGGTTCCAATGTGCCCAGAGTATATATCCAGAAAGATTCCCTTTCTTTGAGCTTCCTAATTCTATTGCCTCCTCTGCGAATGGCTTGGACATGTTCGATGACTTGGAATCTTAATTGGATCACTGTGTGATTATGCGTCACAAAATGGTGTGGGACTGGTAATAGAATCTGCTTACAATGTATTGTTGACTTGTGTTTAGCTCAAAGAAAGAGAATCTTTCTGGATATGTACTCTGGGCACATTAGAACCCAAGGGCTTAAACCGTGAATATGAAGTAAAGACTTGATTCATTGGGCCGTGCACCATGTCACCAAGTGTCCAATTGCATTGTCCAATGGCTCACAATGGTTATGCGTTTTCATTGGATGGATAATCGAAGCCATGTTTTTTTCCTTTCTGTTGGGTTTGTTGTGTGAGTAGCCTATAGGATTAAGTTGGTTACCGCAGGCAGTGGATTTAACTTCCTGTCTTTGGTCCAGTGGTAGATGGATTGTCTGGTCTATGAGCTGTTATTGGTTTGAATGCAGGTGAATGCCCATGGGCTGCTTATGACTGTGTAAAATAGTATTGATTCATGATGGATTTCAGACTACATGTAGATATCTTCAGTCTTTCTATCCACATCATTTAAATGAACATTATCCATGCAGCTTGATGCCTTCTGGACTCGGTCTAGGGACTTTGGCTTCAACTAGAGGATCACTTGGCTACATGGCTTCAATCTAGGGGCTCCAATTCCGATTGGAGATCATAACCGCAATCTAGGGATTTCGACTCCGGCTGCCAGGATTATACCATATCATCATACCAGAGACTACTTAAGGAAGAAACCCAGGTTGGACAATTTTGTCACCTGGCTACAGACTTTGCAGACCTCAGCCAGCTTCCTAAATCTGGCGCTATTCTATTGTCGGTGGGTGCCCGACAAATTACACAGCTATGTAAAATTTTGGTTTATGAAACTTCAAATCCAGTGACTGATTATTATGTTTTCTAATGTCCTGATTTAAAAAAAAAAAAATATTTTTTTTTTAACCATCAAATATTGATTTTGTACAATCCATGTGTGAAGTTACATACAAGTGACATGAACAAGAAAAATACTTATTGTAACCAAAAATATTCACAATTTTATATATAAAATACATTTATTTATTGTACAGTCATTCTGCAACTTTATTAGAAATTTATTCTTGCACTTTTTCCTTTTCTCTAAATCCCCCTTTTCTCTTATAGAAGGCCTGTGGATCTTCTCTGTGAAGCATCCGGCAATCATGTTCACGTTTCATTTACTTTGGTATCGTCGTTCCATCTCCTTGATATTCCGATGAAAACCTTCTTGTTCTTCCCACCAGCACCAAGGTTTTCAGACAAGTAGTCCAAATAGGAATGTAAAAAATGTAACTTCAAATTCATTAGACAACCCAAGGCTTTGAAACGTTTCAGCATGTTCTCCACGATGGACTTAAATTTTGATTCTTTGTTGTTACCTAGAAACGTATTTATTGCTTCTTTCAAAGAGTCCCAAGCCCTTTTTTCAACAGTTTTCATTATTGTTTAAAACACGTCATCCTTCATTCATGGGTTTCTGAATATCCGAACCCACAAAAATGCTTTTGTGCTGCCCCTGTGCCAGCAGCCGCCGTTGGTCGGATCCAGACCTTCTAAGAGAGTGGCTCGACCCGGGGGTCTCGCGGACATGTCGAATAAAAGGAGGAATGTAGATGTATGGGCTAGGCCGTATTAAGTTTGTGACGCCACCAACGGTGTGTGGTGAGGTGGGACACCACCGCTGCCGTTATGGGATACCCGGGAGAGATGTAGTGGCAGCTGGATGTTAACCCCTCCGTGTGTAGGGATGATTGCCCCGGGGCCCAGTGTCTTTGTGCAGGGTATGGTGATGGCAAGGGCCGGCGCGCCTGAGCAAGCAGGGGGATGTTTGGTTACTCACAGTAAATGAATCACACGAGTCTTTCGGTAAACCAAAGGTGCTGGTGGCCTGCCGCCCCGGCCGGTTGCATTCAGGTCCCCCACCCAGGCTGGTGGTCGCTGTCCTTTACTCTGCACTTGTTTTTGTGTATGGTGGACTGCCTGGTCTGGAACTCAGGAGTCCGCTCCCGGCTGGATATGGCCTAAGGAGCCGTGCCCGCAGGCGCTGGCCCGTGGGATCTAAGGGCCCTGGCGGTGGCCTTATCCCTATCAGTGGGCTGTTGTCTTCTTTGAGGGACTTTAGGTGGGATAGGACCTATAATCCTGCCCTCAATCATTTAATTAGCTAGGCCGCTGGTTTCGGTCCTGGCTTCAGGGTCCTAGGTGACTAGGGTTTCAGGTCGGCTGTGTGTTTCCTAAGTGAGGAAAGGTGTTGTGCGGGGGCCTATCTGTAACTACCTGGTTTTGCCAGGGCATCACACCTTCCTTCAGACTTGATTCTGACAGTCCCTGAAACTTGGTACACAGGTACTTAAACATCTCTCCTTCTTTCAGTAGCGCTTTCACAAACAGCTTCATCAGTCCAAGCTTACAGTGGAGTGGTGGCAAGAGAACTTTAGGTGGGATCAACTAAGCTTTATGCAACAATGTTCTTGAGTCCCGGTTACAAAGATGTTCTTGTTGGCCAATTTTTTTTGCTCCAGTGAAGAGTCCTAACCTGGCTTTCCAATTCACACAAAAAGCATGTGTTCTGCCTTCTTTTACGTAATGCTGTGAATCTCTAGCATACAGCTAAACCCTAGTTCACATTTCAAATAAACAGACTGTGGAGTTCAATAGCCTTGATTTATTAGCTGGTAACGTGAACTTGATTGCAGTATACATGGAATATACAGTGAATATAGGAATATCCAAGATGCAGTTGAAGACAGAATACGGTATATCCAAGATACTGTTTTATACGGGTAAAAACTATAACAAGAAAATGATTACAGTCAGTACAGTGTTAATACAGAGTTAACATAGCATAACAGTACATGAGATGCAGTTCTTACGAGAATGTAGGTGAAAGGTCACTGCATCTGCAATACATAGAAATCTTATCTAGACAAACAAGACAGGGATGACACTAAAGGTGTAGAAGTACAATGTACAATGCATTTACTACACTCTTCCATCTAGGATTCTATCACTAACACATGTAATTTGCTTTGCTCACCGGATTACACTAGGCAGGGGTGAATGTACAGAGAGGTAAGTCGGCATGTCCTTTCCTGACAAATCCAAAGAGAAAATGGCTGCAGGCTTCTTCTCAGCTCAGGGAGGCATTCCTTACCCAGAATACATTTAGCTTAAAGGGAAACTCAGCAATTCAAAAGAATAACAATGACCTCTAGGGGTTGTAACAGAAATTTCAATGAATGACTATTAGCAGGCTGCCATGAGGCAGAACAGCATGGGTATTTAATATATCCTCCTTGCTGCCCAAGAAGCAATGAGAACATTTTTAGACCACCACATATTGACCATCCATGCTCCTTGTAGTTAAGTTTCTTGAGAATAAAGTCTAAATTCTCACAGCTTTCTTCCAAGTGCATAGCATGTGTGACGCCCTGGACTAGCCAGGTAGTCACAAACACAAAATCACACACACCCCCTCCCCTGGATAGTCTACATCAGTCACACAAAATCCTTGTTGCCTCCTCCAGGGTCTGATGTCCACACCAGGTGGGGCGGAGCCAGGCGGTTGGCCCCACCCACCGAGGAGTTCACAGGCCTGGAGGCGGGAAAAAGCAGTTAGTTTAGTTTTGTAGTGGAAAGTGAGAGGACAGAAACTGTTAGTGTCTGGGTAGGAGCCCAGGCACTGTCAGCAAGGTCGGCAGACGGTGGTGGCCGTCTGCAGGAGGTGGTACAAGTCAGCTGAACCGTAGGACCGGGGACGGGCGGTGACCCGAGGGGAACTGAACCGGTGAGCGGATCTGTACCAAGCACAAAGGCAGGGCCATTGGACCCTGACCAGGCTAGGAGCCGCCGACAATGGTCAAATCCGAGAGTGACCGGAATCCCAGGGGTTCCCTAACACCCAAGACCCGACAGAAGGCAACCGTCCACACCGTGAGGATAAAAAGCCACCGCCATAGGCTAGAGATCCAAGGGCCAGCGCCTGCGGGCAAACGGGCTCCCTCGGTATGTACACCCCAGCCATCCAGCCTCCCCGTACCGCCACCGGGCCCCGGGATCACCAACCCCTACCCACGGAGGGGGAACCAACATCCTAGCTGCTCCCTGCCATCGCTCCCGGGATCCCCGTCACCAGCAGTGGTGGTGCCCATTATCACCACGACCTGTGGGTGACGTCACTAACTATCTCCCCAAACAAACCACCCCCTTTTCACTCGTGGGCGAGGAGCGCTGCTCGAGTCCCCGGATCTGGCCCTCCGCTCGAGCCACCGAGCAGCAGCAGCAGCAGAAGTCCCCGAACCCGAGCGTAGCGTGCGTGGCCCCTCTGCCCGCGACACATGCCCTACACACACTGAAGAATACTTACTGCCATTGAGCAGTAGCACAGCTTTCAGACTTTTTGGATGAAACAATGACGTGTCTCCACTCGCTCACATTGTACTTAATGTTACATTTTCCATCAGCACAGGAACATCGCTTGAATACACTAGAGCACCATCTTCAGAAAAGTATGGAGGGAATCTTTTCAGAATTCTAACCTTTTGGAAACCTATTGTCACGCTCTCCGGGTCCCCTGCTTCGCTCCCCGGCTCCTCTGGCAGACATCCCCCGCTCCACGGTCTCCAGCCTCCACCACCTGCGGTCCCCAGGCGGCCCGGTCCCCGCTCCCGGCGCCCGTCGGCAGCCCTGCTCCAGGCCGGCTCCCCTGCTTCCTATACACCGCTCCCTGCCCTGGCTTCTGGCACCCGGGCCTCGCGCATGCGCATTAGGGCGCGCGCGCGGTCATTGACCCTCTCTTAAAGGGCCAGCGTCCACTGACAGGAAATTGAACACACAGGTACAGGGTATAAAGGGGTTTAATGTCCAAGTGGGCGGGGCCTGTTCTTCGTGTTTCCTAAGCTAGGAGTCAGGTCTCCTTGTGTCTCTGTGATATACTTACCTATCTCTCTTCTAGAGCCGCTCCTGCCTCGCCATCCGGTCCTGCCGATTCCCGAACCCCGAACGCTGACTATCTGCCATCCCGTCAGTCCGTACCATCTCTGATCCCTGTGGTGACCCGTCCTCTCGCTCCATCGGTTCCGGACTCTGCCTGACATCTCGGCCTCCGAACCTGAGCTCCGTCACCCGGACTACCATCAGTGACTCCGTGGTCCCAGGGACTTCTCCATTCCACTCTTTTGCACGGACTGTCCTGCTACCCGTAGTGCTCCGGCTACCGGACCCCTTGCCTTCATTAAGGTGTTCGGCCCAGTGGATCCACCTCCTGGGTCTGCCCGTCCACCTGGCCCTAACACCTATAGAATCAGTGTTTGTGAAAAAACTGTGCGTGATGATATTTTTTCAATATTTTTACTGAGTCCAATGATCAAAAGTATGAAAAAAATCACATCTTTCAAAAATTTTTACCCTTGGAAACCTGTGTTATTATTACTATGCACGAGCCCTAAATTGTCTGAAAAACAACAAATATGCTGGTTGGATAGACCTTGACCCCACAATTCAACGGCCACAATTAAGGAGAAAAGTGCTAAGAGAGTTAAATTTGCCCCTGAAATAACCCATGATACGGGCCAAGGAGGGACACACCATTTTGATCCGAAAATAGCCCAACACCATGAGAGACGGGCAAATCCGTGAAAAGACAAAGTTCCAAGCTACAACTGACGCAGGATCTACAGCACATACGCCCATTGTAATTGCTCATGATTTCCGGCCACTACGCATTTCAGCCTTCAGGGACCTGGTAATTCGAATGCTATGTCCAGGAGTAGAGATGAGCGAACCGGTCCCGGTTCGGCTCGAGGTCGGTTCGCCGAACGGAGCTCCCGTTCGAGTTCGGCTCGTCGAACGTTCGACGAACCGAACTCGAGCCAATAGGAAACAATGGCAGGCAATCACAAACACAGTAAAACACCTAGAAAACACCCTCAAAGGTGTCCAAAAGGTGACAAACAACTCACAACACAACACAAACACATGGGAAAGTGACAAGGACATATACTCATGCGAAAACAAAACAGCTGGACAAGGAAAAAGAGGAGGACACACAGATATAGGCATGGCACGCCATTCTAAAATCATGTAAAACACCGCAAGGTGACTCCAAGCGGAGTCTCCCTTTTTTCCAAAAATTGGGCCCCACACACACCCACCCCTTCAGTGGCAGCAGTTGTGCCCCAGTTGTACACTTCACAGCTACATTTGCATCAAGCACATTCAAAAATACGCTATTCTTAACCGTCCCCAGGATGACACCGGGGTAAGTAGCAAAGTCTTTCCTGATCCCAGCTCTGTTCATCTTGGCTTCTTTTAAAAACACAGCAAGCAAGGGTTACTCCAAGCGGAGTCTCCCTTTTTTCCAAAAATTGGGCCACACAGACACCCACCCCATCAGTGGCAGCACTTGGGCCCTAGTTGCAAACAGGATGTTTTGATTTGCATCAAGCAAATTCAAAAATACGCCATAATTAACCGTCCCCAGGATGACACCGGGGTAGGTAGCAAAGTCTTTCCTGATCCCAGCTCTGTTCATCTTGGCTTCTTTTAAAAACACAGCAAGCAAGGGTTACTCCAAGCGGAGTCTCCCTTTTTTCCAAAAATTGGGCCACACAGACACCCACCCCATCAGTGGCAGGACTTGGGCCCTAGTTGCAAACAGGATGTTTTGATTTGCATCAAGCACATTCAAAAATACGCCATTCTTATCCGTCCCCAGGATGACACCGGGGTAGGTAGATAAAGTCTTTGCTGACCCATGACTTGTTCATCTTGGCTTCTTTTAAAAACACAGCAAGCAAGGGTTACTCCAAGCGGAGTCTCCCTTTTTTCCAAAAATTGGGCCACACAGACACCCACCCCATCAGTGGCAGCACTTGGGCCCTAGTTGCAAACAGGATGTTTTGATTTGCATCAAGCACATTCAAAAATACGCCATAATTAACCGTCCCCAGGATGACACCGGGGTAGGTAGCAAAGTCTTTCCTGATCCCAGCTCTGTTCATCTTGGCTTCTTTTAAAAACACAGCAAGCAAGGGTTACTCCAAGCGGAGTCTCCCTTTTTTCCAAAAATTGGGCCACACAGACACCCACCCCATCAGTGGCAGCACTTGGGCCCTAGTTGCAAACAGGATGTTTTGATTTGCATCAAGCACATTCAAAAATACGCCATAATTAACCGTCCCCAGGATGACACCGGGGTAGGTAGCAAAGTCTTTCCTGATCCCAGCTCTGTTCATCTTGGCTTCTTTTAAAAACACAGCAAGCAAGGGTTACTCCAAGCGGAGTCTCCCTTTTTTCCAAAAATTGGGCCACACAGACACCCACCCCATCAGTGGCAGCACTTGGGCCCTAGTTGCAAACAGGATGTTTTGATTTCCATCAAGCACATTCCAAAATTCGCCATAATTAACCGTCCCCAGGATGACACCGGGGTAGGTAGCAAAGTCTTTCCTGATCCCAGCTCTGTTCATCTTGGCTTCTTTTAAAAACACAGCAAGCAAGGGTTACTCCAAGCGGAGTCTCCCTTTTTTCCAAAAATTGGGCCACACAGACACCCACCCCATCAGTGGAAGCACTTGGGCCCTAGTTGCAAACAGGATGTTTTGATTTGCATCAAGCACATTCAAAAATACGCCATAATTAACCGTCCCCAGGATGACACCGGGGTAGGTAGCAAAGTCTTTCCTGATCCCAGCTCTGTTCATCTTGGCTTCTTTTAAAAACACAGCAAGCAAGGGTTACTCCAAGCGGAGTCTCCCTTTTTTCCAAAAATTGGGCCACACAGACACCCACCCCATCAGTGGCAGCACTTGGGCCCTAGTTGCAAACAGGATGTTTTGATTTGCATCAAGCACATTCAAAAATACGCCATAATTAACCGTCCCCAGGATGACACCGGGGTAGGTAGCAAAGTCTTTCCTGATCCCAGCTCTGTTCATCTTGGCTTCTTTTAAAAACACAGCAAGCAAGGGTTACTCCAAGCGGAGTCTCCCTTTTTTCCAAAAATTGGGCCCCACACACACCCACCCCTTCAGTGGCAGCAGTTGTGCCCCAGTTGTACACTTCACAGCTACATTTGCATCAAGCACATTCAAAAATACGCTATTCTTAACCGTCCCCAGGATGACACCGGGGTAGGTAGCAAAGTCTTTCCTGATCCCAGCTCTGTTCATCTTGGCTTCTTTTAAAAACACAGCAAGCAAGGGTTACTCCAAGTGGAGTCTCCCTTTTTTCCAAAAATTGGGCCACACAGACACCCACCCCATCAGTGGCAGCACTTGGGCCCTAGTTGCAAACAGGATGTTTTGATTTGCATCAAGCACATTCAAAAATACGCCATAATTAACCGTCCCCAGGATGACACCGGGGTAGGTAGCAAAGTCTTTCCTGATCCCAGCTCTGTTCATCTTGGCTTCTTTTAAAAACACAGCAAGCAAGGGTTACTCCAAGCGGAGTCTCCCTTTTTTCCAAAAATTGGGCCCCACACACACCCACCCCTTCAGTGGCAGCAGTTGTGCCCCAGTTGTACACTTCACAGCTACATTTGCATCAAGCACATTCAAAAATACGCTATTCTTAACCGTCCCCAGGATGACACCGGGGTAGGTAGCAAAGTCTTTCCTGATCCCAGCTCTGTTCATCTTGGCTTCTTTTAAAAACACAGCAAGCAAGGGTTACTCCAAGCGGAGTCTCCCTTTTTTCCAAAAATTGGGCCACACAGACACCCACCCCATCAGTGGCAGCACTTGGGCCCTAGTTGCAAACAGGATGTTTTGATTTGCATCAAGCACATTCCAAATCAACAAGCATTTACTCTCCCCAGGATGACACAGGGGTAGTAAATTCCTTATGGATCCATGACTTGTTCATTTTGATGAACGTCAGTCTGTCCACATTGTCACTGGACAGACGCGTGCGCTTATCTGTCAGCACACACCCAGCAGCACTGAATACACGTTCAGAGACAACGCTGGCAGCTGGACACGACAAAATCTCCAAGGCGTAACTGGAGAGCTCTGGCCATTTTTCTAGGTTTGAAGCCCAAAAGGAGCAAGGCTCCAGTTGCACAGTCATGGCATCGATGTTCATTTGGAGATACTCCTGTATCATCCTCTCCAGCCGTTGAGTATGTGTCAGACTTGTTGTCTCTGGTGGCCTTGCAAAAGAGGGTCTAAAAAAATTATGAAAAGATTCCATAAAATTGCTGTTACCGGCACCAGATACGGTCCTACTGGTACGGGTAGACTGTTGAAGATGACGAGACCGTCCCATGTTTGTCAAGTTACAACTGGGAGATTCCCTCCCTGCACCTGCACGGTTGTTTGGTGGAAAAGCCGAGCTAAGATCGAGTAACAGCTTCTGCTGATACTCCTGCATACGTGCGTCCCTTTCTATGGCTGGAATTATGTCACAAAATTTGGACTTGTACCGGGGATCTAATAGTGTGGCAATCCAGTAGTCATCATCACTTCTAATTTTGACAATACGACTGTCATGTTGGAGGTAGTGCAACAAAAAGGCACTCATGTGTCTTGCGCAGCCATGCGGACCAAGTCCACGCTGTGTTTGTGGCATAGAGGTGCTACCCGTTCTTTCTTCCTCTGACATCTCCCCCCAACCTCTTTCAACTGAAATTTGACCAAGGTCTCCCTCATCCGCTGAGTCTTCCATGTCCATGGACAGTTCGTCCTCCATTTCTTCATGTTCTCCTGCACCTTGCTCAACATTTCGCCTGCTACTATGCGCCCTTGTCGATCCCTGTTCCTCATGGTCCCATGCCTGCTGCGTTGGTGATGATGAACGTCTGGACCTTGGTGATGTTGTTGTCCCTTGCGCATATGAATCCTCCTGTAGTCCCTCCCCTTCATGTTGTCCCACCCCCTGACTCCGAATAGTGTTTAGCGTGTGCTCCAGCATGTAAATGACTGGAATCGTCATGCTGATAATGGCATTGTCAGAGCTAAACATATTCGTCGCCATGTCGAAACTGTGCAGAAGGGTGCATAGGTCCTTGATCTGAGACCACTCCATCAGGGTGATCTGCCCCACCTCTGCATCTCGTTGGCCCAGGCTATACGTCATGACGTATTGCACCAGGGCTCTGCGGTGCTGCCACAGTCGCTGTAACATGTGGAGAGTTGAATTCCAGCGTGTCGCCACATCGCATTTCAGGCGATGAACCGGCAGGCCGAAAGACTTCTGGAGCGATGCAAGTCGCTCTGCTGCGGCGCTTGAACGGCGGAAGTGAGCTGACAGTTTTCGTGCCCTGTTCAGAAGGCCATCTAGGCCGGGATAGTGTGTTAAAAATTGCTGGACGACAAGGTTCAACACGTGAGCCATACAAGGTACGTGTGTCACAATGCCCAGGCGAAGTGCCGCACCCAGGTTTGCAGCATTGTCGCACACGGCCTTACCAGGCTGCAGGTTGAGTGGAGACAACCATTTATTAAACTCGGACCGCAGAGCTGACCACAACTCCTCAGCTGTGTGACTCTTATTCCCAAGACATGTCAAGCTAAAGACCGCCTGATGCCGTTGCGCTCTGCTGCCAGCATAGTAATGAGGCGTGCGTGATTCCTTCTGCGCAGTGAGAACGCTGGTGGCCTGACCAGGCAGGCTTGGGGCGGAGGTGGAGGACCCAGATGAGGTGGAGGATGCAGAAGCTGTGGAGGAACTTGGACAGACAGAGGATTGACACACAAGTCGTGGGGACGGCAAGACTTGTGCAGCAGACCCTTCACCATCTATCACCATAGTTACCCAGTGCCCAGTCAGCGACATGTAACGTCCCTGTCCATGCTTACTGGTCCAAGTATCGGTGGTGAAATGCACCCGTTCACACACAGAGTTTCTCAAGGAAGCGGTGATGTTGTGTGCGACATGCTGGTGTAGCGCGGGCACACCTTTCTTAGAGAAGTAGTGGCGACTAGGCATCTGGTACTGGGGCACAGCGACAGACATAAGGTCTCTAAAATCCTGTGTGTCCACTAGGCGGAAAGGCAGCATTTCGGTAGAAAACAGCTTACAGAGGGATAGAGTCAACCTCTTAGCTTTGTCATGGGTCGGAGGAAGTGGCCTTTTATTTGACCACATCTGAGGGACAGAGATCTGGCTGCTGTGTGTAGACGGTGTTGAGTAGGGTGTCCCTGGAAAAATGCAGGTTTGTGAGGAAAGTGCAGGCGGAGACATGATGTTGCCTTCATCCAACGTTGGTGCTATCGATGTCTGAGAGAGCTGTACACACTCACTTGTTTCCCCTTCCAAACCAACTGACGACCTTACAAGCAAACTGCCTGTTGCGGTTACAGTGGTGGAAGTTTGGCGTGGAAAAACAGGTGTGACAGCTGTCCCCACAGTCCTAGAAGATGAAGAGCGCGCGGATGCACTGGAAGGGGCGGGCGGTGGATGGTTCGCTCTTGCAGCATTGCAGCACAGTGAGCTTCCTACCGGGACCTATGATATTTATTCATGTGACGATTCATGGAAGAAGTTGTCAAAGTGCTGAGGTTTTGACCTCTACTAAGAGAATCATGACAAATTTTACATATCACATGATTTGGGCGATCTTTTTCTATGTCAAAAAAGGACCAGGCTAGGCAAGGCTTAGAGGCCATGCGACCTGTTGATCCACCCCGAATAATGCTCATAGGCAGAGTGGTGGCTGAGGATGCAGTTGTAGACGTGCTACCAGTGCTCCGACTCTGTCCAGGAAGGCGCAAGGTAACTTCGTCGTCGGTTGCATCCTCCTCCACCGCCTCTGTTGACCTCCTCGAGTGCCTGACTGGGGGTTGACAGTAGGTGGGATCTAGAACTTCATCATCAATTGTTGTGTTTGCACTCCCCTCCCCCTCAGACCGAGCCTCTTCTTGCCCTGACCGAATATTTAAGTTGTCATCCCAATCGGGTATCTGCGTCTCATCTTCATCAGTATGTTCCTCATTGTCTATAACCACAGGTGTTACAGTTTGTGACAAAGGGTCAACATTATGCTCAGAAACTTGGTCCTCACAGCCTGAATCAGAGTCACAAAGGTTCTGGGCATCACTGCAGACCATTTCCTGTTCTGTATTCACTGTAGCTTGGGAGCAGACCTCTGATTCCCAGGCTATAGTGTGACTGAACAGCTCTGCAGACTCAGCCATCTCAGTTCCACCATACTGTGCAGGGCTGATGGAGACTTCAGAGCTGGGAGAAATCAAGTGTGATTGGGATGACAACTCAGAGGACTGGTGTTTTTTGGATGCGGTACTTGAAGTGGCTGAGAGGGCACTTGTTGGACCACTTGAGATCCATTCAAGCATTTTCCTTTTTTGCCCATCATCTACCTTTCTTCCTGTTGTTCGTGTCCGTAAAAAAGGGAGCACATCGGATTGTCCACGGTAAGTAGTAGACATCTTACTTTTGCTGGTAGATGGTCTATCTTCAGCAGATGATAATGGAGCTTTGCCACTTTCCCCACAGACAAAACCTTTTTTGCCTTTTCCACCACGCCTCTTCCCCTTTCCACCAGCATCTGTCATTTTGCCACTCATGTTGATTGCGACAAGATTGTGGACTGAAAATGTGGTAGTAAAAATTGAGAGGTGGTGAAGATTGCAGTGGTGGTCTAGCTTTATTAACAGCAGAATAATAAAGAATAAATATCCCTGACAATGCAACTTATTTATAATGAGTTGGAGTGTGCAACGCAGGCAGATGCGCTCTGCAAATGTCTTGGCACTAGTGGGACTATAGCAAAGTCCAATAGCCACGTATAGGATGCCACTAGGTACACTGAGTGTTTGCTAGTATAATGGCTAAGTTAAAATTAGTTGGAGTGTGCAACGCAGGCAGATGCGCTCTGCAAATGTCTTGGCACTAGTAGGACTATAGCAAAGTCCAATAGCCACGTATAGGATGCCACTAGGTACACTGAGTGTTTGCTAGTATAATGGCTTACTTATAATTAGTTGGAGTGTGCAATGCAGGCAGATGCGCTCTGCAAATGTCTTGGCACTAGTGGGACTATAGCAAAGTCCAATAGCCACGTATAGGATGCCACTAGGTACACTGAGTGTTTGCTAGAATAATGGCTAAGTTAAAATTAGTTGGAGTGTGCAACGCAGGCAGATGCGCTCTGCAAATGTCTTGGCACTAGTGGGACTATAGCAAAGTCCAATAGCCACGTATAGGATGCCACTAGGTACACTGAGTGTTTGCTAGTATAATGGCTTACTTATAATTAGTTGGAGTGTGCAACGCAGGCAGATACGCTCTGCAAATGTCTTGGCACTAGTGGGACTATAGCAAAGTCCAATAGCCACGTATAGGATGCCACTAGGTACACTGAGTGTTTGCTAGTATAATGGCTTACTTATAATTAGTTGGAGTGTGCAACGCAGGCAGATGCGCTTTGCAAATGTCTTGGCACTAGTGGGACTATAGCAAAGTCCAATAGCCACAGATAGGATGCCACTAGGTACACTGAGTGTTTGCTAGTATAATGGCTTACTTATAATTAGTTGGAGTGTGCAACGCAGGCAGATGCGCTCTGCAAATGTCTTGGCACTAGTGGGACTATAGCAAGGTCCAATAGCCACGTATAGGATGCCACTAGGTACACTGAGTGTTTGCTAGTATAATGGCTTACTTATAATTAGTTGGAGTGTGCAACGCAGGCAGATGCGCTCTGCAAATGTCTTGGCACTAGTGGGACTATAGCAAAGTCCAATAGCCACGTATAGGATGCCACTAGGTACACTGAGTGTTTACTAGTATAATGGCTTACTTATAATTAGTTGGAGTGTGCAACGCAGGCAGATGCGCTCTGCAAATGTCTTGGCACTAGTGGGACTATAGCAAGGTCCAATAGCCACGTATAGGATGCCACTAGGTACACTGAGTGCTTGCTAGTATAATGGCTTACTTATAATTAGTTGGAGTGTGCAACGCAGGCAGATGCGCTCTGCAAATGTCTTGGCACTAGTGGGACTATAGCAAAGTCCAATAGCCACGTATAGGATGCCACTAGGTACACTGAGTGTTTGCTAGTATAATGGCTTAGTTTAAAAAAGTTGGAGTGTGCAATGCAGGCAGACGTGCTCTGCAAATGTCTTTGCACTAGTGGGACTATAGCAAAGTCCAATAGCCACAGATAGGATGCCACTAGGTACACTGAGTTTTTGCTAGTATAATGGCTTACTTATAATTAGTTGGAGTGTGCAACGCAGGCAGATGCGCTCTGCAAATGTCTTGGCACTAGTGGGACTATAGCAAGGTCCAATAGCCACGTATAGGATGCCACTAGGTACACTCAGTGTTTGCTAGTATAATGGCTTACTTATAATTAGTTGGAGTGTGCAACGCAGGCAGATGCGCTCTGCAAATGTCTTGGCACTAGTGGGACTATAGCAAGGTCCAATAGCCACGTATAGGATGCCACTAGGTACACTGAGTGTTTGCTAGTATAATGGCTTACTTATAATTAGTTGGAGTGTGCAACGCAGGCAGATGCGCTCTGCAAATGTCTTGGCACTAGTGGGACTATAGCAAAGTCCAATAGCCACAGATAGGATGCCACTAGGTACACTGAGTGTTTGCTAGTATAATGGCTTACTTATAATTAGTTGGAGTGTGCAACGCAGGCAGATGCGCTCTGCAAATGTCTTGGCACTAGTGGGACTATAGCAAGGTCCAATAGCCACGTATAGGATGCCACTAGGTACACTGAGTGTTTGCTAGTATAATGGCTTACTTATAATTAGTTGGAGTGTGCAACGCAGGCAGATGCGCTCTGCAAATGTCTTGGCACTAGTGGGACTATAGCAAGGTCCAATAGCCACGTATAGGATGCCACTAGGTACACTGAGTGTTTGCTAGTATAATATAATATAATTCCCATTGTAAGGAAGTGGGTCTATTTTAGTATAGCCCTTAGGCAGGGCAGCCAAAAATTGGGAGGCTCCACGTTGTCCCTGCATAGAGACGTGCATGAGGGCCTCAAAACATTGTTCCCATTGCAAAGGAGCGGGTCTCCTGTCGTTGTAATGTCCATTCTGCAAAGAATGGGCGAAAAAATTTACCACTGGGGGTATACCTGAAACAAAGGCCTAACTCTTGTAACGGTCATCCCTGCATTATAAAACCGGACATTTTCTTCACGGACGCCATTATCTGCCTTCTGCGTCTTTGGTGTCAGACATCACTGTCGCAGCTCCGTCCTCCTGAGTCCTATAGCCGATACAGCTGTATGCGCTGCATACACAGCGTTAGACAGCATAGGGAGAGCACTTTATAGCAGTCCTTTTAAGGGCTCAAACCGGCAGGGTCAGAGAGCCATAGGTGACAGGTCCTGCAAACAGCAACAGCATCTGTGTAGCCAAGGTCAGGGATTTCCTCCCTGCATTTCACCATTAGGAGGGAATAGAAAGGCAGGCTTCCATTCCTCTACCCAGAGCACCACAATCCTGCCACTGTACCCTCCTGTCCTCTGCACACTCCAACTCATTATAACTAAGCCATTATACTAGCAAACACTCAGTGTACCTAGTGGCATCCTATCTGTGGCTATTGGACTTTGCTATAGTCCCACTAGTGCAAAGACATTTGCAGAGCACGTCTGCCTGCATTGCACACTCCAACTTTTTTAAACTAAGCAATTTTACTAGCAAACACTCAGTGTACCTAGTGGCATCCTATACGTGGCTATTGGACTTTGCTATAGTCCCACTAGTGCCAAGACATTTGCAGAGCGCATCTGCCTGCGTTGCACACTCCAACTAATTTTAACTTAGCCATTATACTAGCAAACACTCAGTGTACCTAGTGGCATCCTATACGTGCCTATTGGACTTTGCTATAGTCCCACTAGTGCCAAGACATTTGCAGAGCGCATCTGCCTGTGTTGCGCACTCCAACTAATTATAAGTAAGCCATTATACTAGCAAACACTCAGTGTACCTAGTGGCATCATATCTGTGGCTATTGGACTTTGCTATAGTCCCACTAGTGCAAAGACATTTGCAGAGCACGTCTGCCTGCATTGCACACTCCAACTTTTTTAAACTAAGCAATTTTACTAGCAAACACTCAGTGTACCTAGTGGCATCCTATACGTGGCTATTGGACTTTGCTATAGTCCCACTAGTGCCAAGACATTTGCAGAGGGCATCTGCCTGCGTTGCACACTCCAACTAATTATAAGTAAGCCATTATACTAGCAAACACTCAGTGTACCTAGTGGCATCCTATCTGTGGCTATTGGACTTTGCTATAGTCCCACTAGTGCAAAGACATTTGCAGAGCACGTCTGCCTGCATTGCACACTCCAACTTTTTTAAACTAAGCAATTTTACTAGCAAACACTCAGTGTACCTAGTGGCATCCTATACGTGGCTATTGGACTTTGCTATAGTCCCACTAGTGCCAAGACATTTGCAGAGCGCATCTGCCTGCGTTGCACACTCCAACTAATTATAAGTAAGCCATTATACTAGCAAACACTCAGTGTACCTAGTGGCATCCTATCTGTGGCTATTGGACTTTGCTATAGTCCCACTAGTGCCAAGACATTTGCAGAGCGCATCTGCCTGCGTTGCACACTCCAACTAATTATAAGTAAGCCATTATACTAGCAAACATTCAGTGTACCTAGTGGCATCCTATACGTGGCTATTGGACCTTGCTATAGTCCCACTAGTGCCAAGACATTTGCAGAGCGCATCTGCCTGCGTTGCACACTCCAACTAATTATAAGTAAGCCATTATACTAGCAAACACTCAGTGTACCTAGTGGCATCCTATCTGTGGCTATTGGACTTTGCTATAGTCCCACTAGTGCCAAGACATTTGCAGAGCGCATCTGCCTGCGTTGCACACTCCAACTAATTATAAGTAAGCCATTATACTAGCAAACACTCAGTGTACCTAGTGGCATCCTATCTGTGGCTATTGGACTTTGCTATAGTCCCACTAGTGCAAAGACATTTGCAGAGCACGTCTGCCTGCATTGCACACTCCAACTTTTTTAAACTAAGCAATTTTACTAGCAAACACTCAGTGTACCTAGTGGCATCCTATACGTGGCTATTGGACTTTGCTATAGTCCCACTAGTGCCAAGACATTTGCAGAGGGCATCTGCCTGCGTTGCACACTCCAACTAATTATAAGTAAGCCATTATACTAGCAAACACTCAGTGTACCTAGTGGCATCCTATCTGTGGCTATTGGACTTTGCTATAGTCCCACTAGTGCAAAGACATTTGCAGAGCACGTCTGCCTGCATTGCACACTCCAACTAATTATAAGTAAGCCATTATACTAGCAAACACTCAGTGTACCTAGTGGCATCCTATACGTGGCTATTGGACTTTGCTATAGTCCCACTAGTGCCAAGACATTTGCAGAGCGCATCTGCCTGCGTTGCACACTCCAACTAATTATAAGTAAGCCATTATACTAGCAAACACTCAGTGTACCTAGTGGCATCCTATCTGTGGCTATTGGACTTTGCTATAGTCCCACTAGTGCAAAGACATTTGCAGAGCACGTCTGCCTGCATTGCACACTCCAACTTTTTTAAACTAAGCAATTTTACTAGCAAACACTCAGTGTACCTAGTGGCATCCTATACGTGGCTATTGGACTTTGCTATAGTCCCACTAGTGCCAAGACATTTGCAGAGGGCATCTGCCTGCGTTGCACACTCCAACTAATTATAAGTAAGCCATTATACTAGCAAACACTCAGTGTACCTAGTGGCATCCTATCTGTGGCTATTGGACTTTGCTATAGTCCCACTAGTGCAAAGACATTTGCAGAGCACGTCTGCCTGCATTGCACACTCCAACTTTTTTAAACTAAGCAATTTTACTAGCAAACACTCAGTGTACCTAGTGGCATCCTATCTGTGGCTATTGGACTTTGCTATAGTCCCACTAGTGCCAAGACATTTGCAGAGCGCATCTGCCTGCGTTGCACACTCCAACTAATTATAAGTAAGCCATTATACTAGCAAACACTCAGTGTACCTAGTGGCATCCTATACGTGGCTATTGGACTTTGCTATAGTCCCACTAGTGCCAAGACATTTGCAGAGCGCATCTGCCTGCGTTGCACACTCCAACTAATTATAAGTAAGCCATTATACTAGCAAACATTCAGTGTACCTAGTGGCATCCTATACATGGCTATTGGACCTTGCTATAGTCCCACTAGTGCCAAGACATTTGCAGAGCGCATCTGCCTGCGTTGCACACTCCAACTAATTATAAGTAAGCCATTATACTAGCAAACACTCAGTGTACCTAGTGGCATCCTATACGTGGCTATTGGACCTTGCTATAGTCCCACTAGTGCCAAGACATTTGCAGAGCGCATCTGCCTGCATTGCACACTCCAACTAATTATAAGTAAGCCATTATACTAGCAAACACTCAGTGTACCTAGTGGCATCCTATACGTGGCTATTGGACTTTGCTATAGTCCCACTAGTGCCAAGACATTTGCAGAGCGCATCTGCCTGCGTTGCACACTCCAACTAATTTTAACTTAGCCATTATACTAGCAAACACTCAGTGTACCTAGTGGCATCCTATACGTGGCTATTGGACTTTGCTATAGTCCCACTAGTGCCAAGACATTTGCAGAGCGCATCTGCCTGCGTTGCACACTCCAACTCATTATAAATAAGTTGCATTGTCAGGGATATTTATTCTTTATTATTCTGCTGTTAATAAAGCTAGACCACCACTGCAATCTTCACCACCTCTCAATTTTTACTACCACATTTTCAGTCCACAATCTTGTCGCAATCAACATGAGTGGCAAAATAACAGATGCTGGTGGAAAGGGGAAGAGGCGTGGTGGAAAAGGCAAAAAAGGTTTTGTCTGTGGGGAAAGTGGCAAAGCTCCATTATCATCTGCTGAAGATAGACCATCTACCAGCAAAAGTAAGATGTCTACTACTTACCGTGGACAATCCGATGTGCTCCCTTTTTTACGGACACGAACAACAGGAAGAAAGGTAGATGATGGGCAAAAAAGGAAAATGCTTGAATGGATCTCAAGTGGTCCAACAAGTGCCCTCTCAGCCACTTCAAGTACCGCATCCAAAAAACACCAGTCCTCTGAGTTGTCATCCCAATCACACTTGATTTCTCCCAGCTCTGAAGTCTCCATCAGCCCTGCACAGTATGGTGGAACTGAGATGGCTGAGTCTGCAGAGCTGTTCAGTCACACTATAGCCTGGGAATCAGAGGTCTGCTCCCAAGCTACAGTGAATACAGAACAGGAAATGGTCTGCAGTGATGCCCAGAACCTTTGTGACTCTGATTCAGGCTGTGAGGACCAAGTTTCTGAGCATAATGTTGACCCTTTGTCACAAACTGTAACACCTGTGGTTATAGACAATGAGGAACATACTGATGAAGATGAGACGCAGATACCCGATTGGGATGACAACTTAAATATTCGGTCAGGGCAAGAAGAGGCTCGGTCTGAGGGGGAGGGGAGTGCAAACACAACAATTGATGATGAAGTTCTAGATCCCACCTACTGTCAACCCCCAGTCAGGCACTCGAGGAGGTCAACAGAGGCGGTGGAGGAGGATGCAACCGACGACGAAGTTACCTTGCGCCTTCCTGGACAGAGTCGGAGCACTGGTAGCACGTCTACAACTGCATCCTCAGCCACCACTCTGCCTATGAGCATTATTCGGGGTGGATCAACAGGTCGCATGGCCTCTAAGCCTTGCCTAGCCTGGTCCTTTTTTGACATAGAAAAAGATCGCCCAAATCATGTGATATGTAAAATTTGTCATGATTCTCTTAGTAGAGGTCAAAACCTCAGCACTTTGACAACTTCTTCCATGAATCGTCACATGAATAAATATCATAGGTCCCGGTAGGAAGCTCACTGTGCTGCAATGCTGCAAGAGCGAACCATCCACCGCCCGCCCCTTCCAGTGCATCCGCGCGCTCTTCATCTTCTAGGACTGTGGGGACAGCTGTCACACCTGTTTTTCCACGCCAAACTTCCACCACTGTAACCGCAACAGGCAGTTTGCTTGTAAGGTCGTCAGTTGGTTTGGAAGGGGAAACAAGTGAGTGTGTACAGCTCTCTCAGACATCGATAGCACCAACGTTGGATGAAGGCAACATCATGTCTCCGCCTGCACTTTCCTCACAAACCTGCATTTTTCCAGGGACACCCTACTCAACACCGTCTACACACAGCAGCCAGATCTCTGTCCCTCAGATGTGGTCAAATAAAAGGCCACTTCCTCCGACCCATGACAAAGCTAAGAGGTTGACTCTATCCCTCTGTAAGCTGTTGTCTACCGAAATGCTGCCTTTCCGCCTAGTGGACACACAGGATTTTAGAGACCTTATGTCTGTCGCTGTGCCCCAGTACCAGATGCCTAGTCGCCACTACTTCTCTAAGAAAGGTGTGCCCGCGCTACACCAGCATGTCGCACACAACATCACCGCTTCCTTGAGAAACTCTGTGTGTGAACGGGTGCATTTCACCACCGATACTTGGACCAGTAAGCATGGACAGGGACGTTACATGTCGCTGACTGGGCACTGGGTAACTATGGTGATAGATGGTGAAGGGTCTGCTGCACAAGTCTTGCCGTCCCCACGACTTGTGTGTCAATCCTCTGTCTGTCCAAGTTCCTCCACAGCTTCTGCATCCTCCACCTCATCTGGGTCCTCCACCTCCGCCCCAAGCCTGCCTGGTCAGGCCACCAGCGTTCTCACTGCGCAGAAGGAATCACGCACGCCTCATTACTATGCTGGCAGCAGAGCGCAACGGCATCAGGCGGTCTTTAGCTTGACATGTCTTGGGAATAAGAGTCACACAGCTGAGGAGTTGTGGTCAGCTCTGCGGTCCGAGTTTAATAAATGGTTGTCTCCACTCAACCTGCAGCCTGGTAAGGCCGTGTGCGACAATGCTGCAAACCTGGGTGCGGCACTTCGCCTGGGCATTGTGACACACGTACCTTGTATGGCTCACGTGTTGAACCTTGTCGTCCAGCAATTTTTAACACACTATCCCGGCCTAGATGGCCTTCTGAACAGGGCACGAAAACTGTCAGCTCACTTCCGCCGTTCAAGCGCCGCAGCAGAGCGACTTGCATCGCTCCAGAAGTCTTTCGGCCTGCCGGTTCATCGCCTGAAATGCGATGTGGCGACACGCTGGAATTCAACTCTCCACATGTTACAGCGACTGTGGCAGCACCGCAGAGCCCTGGTGCAATACGTCATGACGTATAGCCTGGGCCAACGAGATGCAGAGGTGGGGCAGATCACCCTGATGGAGTGGTCTCAGATCAAGGACCTATGCACCCTTCTGCACAGTTTCGACATGGCGACGAATATGTTTAGCTCTGACAATGCCATTATCAGCATGACGATTCCAGTCATTTACATGCTGGAGCACACGCTAAACACTATTCGGAGTCAGGGGGTGGGACAACATGAAGGGGAGGGACTACAGGAGGATTCATATGCGCAAGGGACAACAACATCACCAAGGTCCAGACGTTCATCATCACCAACGCAGCAGGCATGGGACCATGGGGAACAGGGATCGACAAGGGCGCATAGTAGCAGGCGAAATGTTGAGCAAGGTGCAGGAGAACATGAAGAAATGGAGGACGAACTGTCCATGGACATGGAAGACTCAGCGGATGAGGGAGACCTTAGTCAAATTTCAGTTGAAAGAGGTTGGGGGGAGATGTCAGAGGAAGAAAGAACGGGTAGCACCTCTATGCCACAAACACAGCGTGGACTTGGTCCGCATGGCTGCGCAAGACACATGAGTGCCTTTTTGTTGCACTACCTCCAACATGACAGTCGTATTGTCAAAATTAGAAGTGATGATGACTACTGGATTGCCACACTATTAGATCCCCGGTACAAGTCCAAATTTTGTGACATAATTCCAGCCATAGAAAGGGACGCACGTATGCAGGAGTATCAGCAGAAGCTGTTACTCGATCTTAGCTCGGCTTTTCCACCAAACAACCGTGCAGGTGCAGGGAGGGAATCTCCCAGTTGTAACTTGACAAACATGGGACGGTCTCGTCATCTTCAACAGTCTACCCGTACCAGTAGGACCGTATCTGGTGCCGGTAACAGCAATTTTATGGAATCTTTTCATAATTTTTTTAGACCCTCTTTTGCAAGGCCACCAGAGACAACAAGTCTGACACATACTCAACGGCTGGAGAGGATGATACAGGAGTATCTCCAAATGAACATCGATGCCATGACTGTGCAACTGGAGCCTTGCTCCTTTTGGGCTTCAAACCTAGAAAAATGGCCAGAGCTCTCCAGTTACGCCTTGGAGATTTTGTCGTGTCCAGCTGCCAGCGTTGTCTCTGAACGTGTATTCAGTGCTGCTGGGTGTGTGCTGACAGATAAGCGCACGCGTCTGTCCAGTGACAATGTCATCAAAATGAACAAGTCATGGATCCATAAGGAATTTACTACCCCTGTGTCATCCTGGGGAGAGTAAATGCTTGTTGATTTGGAATGTGCTTGATGCAAATCAAAACATCCTGTTTGCAACTAGGGCCCAAGTGCTGCCACTGATGGGGTGGGTGTCTGTGTGGCCCAATTTTTGGAAAAAAGGGAGACTCCGCTTGGAGTAACCCTTGCTTGCTGTGTTTTTAAAAGAAGCCAAGATGAACAGAGCTGGGATCAGGAAAGACTTTGCTACCTACCCCGGTGTCATCCTGGGGACGGTTAAGAATAGCGTATTTTTGAATGTGCTTGATGCAAATGTAGCTGTGAAGTGTACAACTGGGGCACAACTGCTGCCACTGAAGGGGTGGGTGTGTGTGGGGCCCAATTTTTGGAAAAAAGGGAGACTCCGCTTGGAGTAACCCTTGCTTGCTGTGTTTTTAAAAGAAGCCAAGATGAACAGAGCTGGGATCAGGAAAGACTTTGCTACCTACCCCGGTGTCATCTTGGGGACGGTTAATTATGGCGTATTTTTGAATGTGCTTGATGCAAATCAAAACATCCTGTTTGCAACTAGGGCCCAAGTGCTGCCACTGATGGGGTGGGTGTCTGTGTGGCCCAATTTTTGGAAAAAAGGGAGACTCCGCTTGGAGTAACCCTTGCTTGCTGTGTTTTTAAAAGAAGCCAAGATGAACAGAGCTGGGATCAGGAAAGACTTTGCTACCTACCCCGGTGTCATCCTGGGGACGGTTAAGAATAGCGTATTTTTGAATGTGCTTGATGTAAATGTAGCTGTGAAGTGTACAACTGGGGCACAACTGCTGCCACTGAAGGGGTGGGTGTGTGTGGGGCCCAATTTTTGGAAAAAAGGGAGACTCCGCTTGGAGTAACCCTTGCTTGCTGTGTTTTTAAAAGAAGCCAAGATGAACAGAGCTGGGATCAGGAAAGACTTTGCTACCTACCCCGGTGTCATCCTGGGGACGGTTAATTATGGCGTATTTTTGAATGTGCTTGATGCAAATCAAAACATCCTGTTTGCAACTAGGGCCCAAGTGCTGCCACTGATGGGGTGGGTGTCTGTGTGGCCCAATTTTTGGAAAAAAGGGAGACTCCGCTTGGAGTAACCCTTGCTTGCTGTGTTTTTAAAAGAAGCCAAGATGAACAGAGCTGGGATCAGGAAAGACTTTGCTACCTACCCCGGTGTCATCCTGGGGACGGTTAAGAATAGCGTATTTTTGAATGTGCTTGATGCAAATGTAGCTGTGAAGTGTACAACTGGGGCACAACTGCTGCCACTGAAGGGGTGGGTGTGTGTGGGGCCCAATTTTTGGAAAAAAGGGAGACTCCGCTTGGAGTAACCCTTGCTTGCTGTGTTTTTAAAAGAAGCCAAGATGAACAGAGCTGGCATCAGGAAAGACTTTGCTACCTACCCCGGTGTCATCCTGGGGACGGTTAATTATGGCGTATTTTTGAATGTGCTTGATGCAAATCAAAACATCCTGTTTGCAACTAGGGCCCAAGTGCTGCCACTGATGGGGTGGGTGTCTGTGTGGCCCAATTTTTGGAAAAAAGGGAGACTCCGCTTGGAGTAACCCTTGCTTGCTGTGTTTTTAAAAGAAGCCAAGATGAACAGAGCTGGGATCAGGAAAGACTTTGCTACCTACCCCGGTGTCATCCTGGGGACGGTTAATTATGGCGTATTTTTGAATGTGCTTGATGCAAATCAAAACATCCTGTTTGCAACTAGGGCCCAAGTGCTGCCACTGATGGGGTGGGTGTCTGTGTGGCCCAATTTTTGGAAAAAAGGGAGACTCCGCTTGGAGTAACCCTTGCTTGCTGTGTTTTTAAAAGAAGCCAAGATGAACAGAGCTGGGATCAGGAAAGACTTTGCTACCTACCCCGGTGTCATCCTGGGGACGGTTAATTATGGCGAATTTTGGAATGTGCTTGATGGAAATCAAAACATCCTGTTTGCAACTAGGGCCCAAGTGCTGCCACTGATGGGGTGGGTGTCTGTGTGGCCCAATTTTTGGAAAAAAGGGAGACTCCGCTTGGAGTAACCCTTGCTTGCTGTGTTTTTAAAAGAAGCCAAGATGAACAGAGCTGGGATCAGGAAAGACTTTGCTACCTACCCCGGTGTCATCCTGGGGACGGTTAATTATGGCGTATTTTTGAATGTGCTTGATGCAAATCAAAACATCCTGTTTGCAACTAGGGCCCAAGTGCTGCCACTGATGGGGTGGGTGTCTGTGTGGCCCAATTTTTGGAAAAAAGGGAGACTCCGCTTGGAGTAACCCTTGCTTGCTGTGTTTTTAAAAGAAGCCAAGATGAACAGAGCTGGGATCAGGAAAGACTTTGCTACCTACCCCGGTGTCATCCTGGGGACGGTTAATTATGGCGTATTTTTGAATGTGCTTGATGCAAATCAAAACATCCTGTTTGCAACTAGGGCCCAAGTGCTGCCACTGATGGGGTGGGTGTCTGTGTGGCCCAATTTTTGGAAAAAAGGGAGACTCCGCTTGGAGTAACCCTTGCTTGCTGTGTTTTTAAAAGAAGCCAAGATGAACAGAGCTGGGATCAGGAAAGACTTTGCTACCTACCCCGGTGTCATCCTGGGGACGGTTAAGAATAGCGTATTTTTGAATGTGCTTGATGCAAATGTAGCTGTGAAGTGTACAACTGGGGCACAACTGCTGCCACTGAAGGGGTGGGTGTGTGTGGGGCCCAATTTTTGGAAAAAAGGGAGACTCCGCTTGGAGTAACCCTTGCTTGCTGTGTTTTTAAAAGAAGCCAAGATGAACAGAGCTGGGATCAGGAAAGACTTTGCTACCTACCCCGGTGTCATCTTGGGGACGGTTAATTATGGCGTATTTTTGAATGTGCTTGATGCAAATCAAAACATCCTGTTTGCAACTAGGGCCCAAGTGCTGCCACTGATGGGGTGGGTGTCTGTGTGGCCCAATTTTTGGAAAAAAGGGAGACTCCGCTTGGAGTAACCCTTGCTTGCTGTGTTTTTAAAAGAAGCCAAGATGAACAGAGCTGGGATCAGGAAAGACTTTGCTACCTACCCCGGTGTCATCCTGGGGACGGTTAAGAATAGCGTATTTTTGAATGTGCTTGATGTAAATGTAGCTGTGAAGTGTACAACTGGGGCACAACTGCTGCCACTGAAGGGGTGGGTGTGTGTGGGGCCCAATTTTTGGAAAAAAGGGAGACTCCGCTTGGAGTAACCCTTGCTTGCTGTGTTTTTAAAAGAAGCCAAGATGAACAGAGCTGGGATCAGGAAAGACTTTGCTACCTACCCCGGTGTCATCCTGGGGACGGTTAATTATGGCGTATTTTTGAATGTGCTTGATGCAAATCAAAACATCCTGTTTGCAACTAGGGCCCAAGTGCTGCCACTGATGGGGTGGGTGTCTGTGTGGCCCAATTTTTGGAAAAAAGGGAGACTCCGCTTGGAGTAACCCTTGCTTGCTGTGTTTTTAAAAGAAGCCAAGATGAACAGAGCTGGGATCAGGAAAGACTTTGCTACCTACCCCGGTGTCATCCTGGGGACGGTTAAGAATAGCGTATTTTTGAATGTGCTTGATGCAAATGTAGCTGTGAAGTGTACAACTGGGGCACAACTGCTGCCACTGAAGGGGTGGGTGTGTGTGGGGCCCAATTTTTGGAAAAAAGGGAGACTCCGCTTGGAGTAACCCTTGCTTGCTGTGTTTTTAAAAGAAGCCAAGATGAACAGAGCTGGCATCAGGAAAGACTTTGCTACCTACCCCGGTGTCATCCTGGGGACGGTTAATTATGGCGTATTTTTGAATGTGCTTGATGCAAATCAAAACATCCTGTTTGCAACTAGGGCCCAAGTGCTGCCACTGATGGGGTGGGTGTCTGTGTGGCCCAATTTTTGGAAAAAAGGGAGACTCCGCTTGGAGTAACCCTTGCTTGCTGTGTTTTTAAAAGAAGCCAAGATGAACAGAGCTGGGATCAGGAAAGACTTTGCTACCTACCCCGGTGTCATCCTGGGGACGGTTAATTATGGCGTATTTTTGAATGTGCTTGATGCAAATCAAAACATCCTGTTTGCAACTAGGGCCCAAGTGCTGCCACTGATGGGGTGGGTGTCTGTGTGGCCCAATTTTTGGAAAAAAGGGAGACTCCGCTTGGAGTAACCCTTGCTTGCTGTGTTTTTAAAAGAAGCCAAGATGAACAGAGCTGGGATCAGGAAAGACTTTGCTACCTACCCCGGTGTCATCCTGGGGACGGTTAATTATGGCGAATTTTGGAATGTGCTTGATGGAAATCAAAACATCCTGTTTGCAACTAGGGCCCAAGTGCTGCCACTGATGGGGTGGGTGTCTGTGTGGCCCAATTTTTGGAAAAAAGGGAGACTCCGCTTGGAGTAACCCTTGCTTGCTGTGTTTTTAAAAGAAGCCAAGATGAACAGAGCTGGGATCAGGAAAGACTTTGCTACCTACCCCGGTGTCATCCTGGGGACGGTTAATTATGGCGTATTTTTGAATGTGCTTGATGCAAATCAAAACATCCTGTTTGCAACTAGGGCCCAAGTGCTGCCACTGATGGGGTGGGTGTCTGTGTGGCCCAATTTTTGGAAAAAAGGGAGACTCCGCTTGGAGTAACCCTTGCTTGCTGTGTTTTTAAAAGAAGCCAAGATGAACAGAGCTGGGATCAGGAAAGACTTTGCTACCTACCCCGGTGTCATCCTGGGGACGGTTAATTATGGCGTATTTTTGAATGTGCTTGATGCAAATCAAAACATCCTGTTTGCAACTAGGGCCCAAGTGCTGCCACTGATGGGGTGGGTGTCTGTGTGGCCCAATTTTTGGAAAAAAGGGAGACTCCGCTTGGAGTAACCCTTGCTTGCTGTGTTTTTAAAAGAAGCCAAGATGAACAAGTCATGGGTCAGCAAAGACTTTATCTACCTACCCCGGTGTCATCCTGGGGACGGATAAGAATGGCGTATTTTTGAATGTGCTTGATGCAAATCAAAACATCCTGTTTGCAACTAGGGCCCAAGTCCTGCCACTGATGGGGTGGGTGTCTGTGTGGCCCAATTTTTGGAAAAAAGGGAGACTCCGCTTGGAGTAACCCTTGCTTGCTGTGTTTTTAAAAGAAGCCAAGATGAACAGAGCTGGGATCAGGAAAGACTTTGCTACCTACCCCGGTGTCATCCTGGGGACGGTTAATTATGGCGTATTTTTGAATGTGCTTGATGCAAATCAAAACATCCTGTTTGCAACTAGGGCCCAAGTGCTGCCACTGATGGGGTGGGTGTCTGTGTGGCCCAATTTTTGGAAAAAAGGGAGACTCCGCTTGGAGTAACCCTTGCTTGCTGTGTTTTTAAAAGAAGCCAAGATGAACAGAGCTGGGATCAGGAAAGACTTTGCTACCTACCCCGGTGTCATCCTGGGGACGGTTAATTATGGCGTATTTTTGAATGTGCTTGATGCAAATCAAAACATCCTGTTTGCAACTAGGGCCCAAGTGCTGCCACTGATGGGGTGGGTGTCTGTGTGGCCCAATTTTTGGAAAAAAGGGAGACTCCGCTTGGAGTAACCCTTGCTTGCTGTGTTTTTAAAAGAAGCCAAGATGAACAAGTCATGGGTCAGCAAAGACTTTATCTACCTACCCCGGTGTCATCCTGGGGACGGATAAGAATGGCGTATTTTTGAATGTGCTTGATGCAAATCAAAACATCCTGTTTGCAACTAGGGCCCAAGTCCTGCCACTGATGGGGTGGGTGTCTGTGTGGCCCAATTTTTGGAAAAAAGGGAGACTCCGCTTGGAGTAACCCTTGCTTGCTGTGTTTTTAAAAGAAGCCAAGATGAACAGAGCTGGGATCAGGAAAGACTTTGCTACCTACCCCGGTGTCATCCTGGGGACGGTTAATTATGGCGTATTTTTGAATTTGCTTGATGCAAATCAAAACATCCTGTTTGCAACTAGGGCCCAAGTGCTGCCACTGATGGGGTGGGTGTCTGTGTGGCCCAATTTTTGGAAAAAAGGGAGACTCCGCTTGGAGTAACCCTTGCTTGCTGTGTTTTTAAAAGAAGCCAAGATGAACAGAGCTGGGATCAGGAAAGACTTTGCTACCTACCCCGGTGTCATCCTGGGGACGGTTAAGAATAGCGTATTTTTGAATGTGCTTGATGCAAATGTAGCTGTGAAGTGTACAACTGGGGCACAACTGCTGCCACTGAAGGGGTGGGTGTGTGTGGGACCCAATTTTTGGAAAAAAGGGAGACTCCGCTTGGAGTCACCTTGCGGTGTTTTACATGATTTTAGAATGGCGTGCCATGCCTATATCTGTGTGTCCTCCTCTTTTTCCTTGTCCAGCTGTTTTGTTTTCGCATGAGTATATGTCCTTGTCACTTTCCCATGTGTTTGTGTTGTGTTGTGAGTTGTTTGTCACCTTTTGGACACCTTTGAGGGTGTTTTCTAGGTGTTTTACTGTGTTTGTGATTGCCTGCCATTGTTTCCTATTGGCTCGAGTTCGGTTCGTCGAACGTTCGACGAGCCGAACTCGAACGGGAGCTCCGTTCGGCGAACCGACCTCGAGCCGAACCGGGACCGGTTCGCTCATCTCTACTCCTGGACATAGCATTCGAATTACCAGGTCCCTGAAGGCTGAAATGCGTAGTGGCCGGAAATCATGAACAATTACAATGGGCGTATGTGCTGTAGATCCTGCGTCAGTTGTAGCTTGGAACTTTGTCTTTTCACGGATTTGCCCGTCTCTCATGGTGTTGGGCTATTTTCGGATCAAAATGGTGTGTCCCTCCTTGGCCCGTATCATGGGTTATTTCAGGGGCAAATTTAACTCTCTTAGCACTTTTCTCCTTAATTGTGGCCGTTGAATTGTGGGGTCAAGGTCTATCCAACCAGCATATTTGTTGTTTTTCAGACAATTTAGGGCTCGTGCATAGTAATAATAACACAGGTTTCCAAGGGTAAAAATTTTTGAAAGATGTGATTTTTTTCATACTTTTGATCATTGGACTCAGTAAAAATATTGAAAAAATATCATCACGTACAGTTTTTTCACAAACACTGATTCTATAGGTGTTAGGGCCAGGTGGACGGGCAGACCCAGGAGGTGGATCCACTGGGCCGAACACCTTAATGAAGGCAAGGGGTCCGGTAGCCGGAGCACTACGGGTAGCAGGACAGTCCGTGCAAAAGAGTGGAATGGAGAAGTCCCTGGGACCACGGAGTCACTGATGGTAGTCCGGGTGACGGAGCTCAGGTTCGGAGGCCGAGATGTCAGGCAGAGTCCGGAACCGATGGAGCGAGAGGACGGGTCACCACAGGGATCAGAGATGGTACGGACTGACGGGATGGCAGATAGTCAGCGTTCGGGGTTCGGGAATCGGCAGGACCGGATGGCGAGGCAGGAGCGGCTCTAGAAGAGAGATAGGTAAGTATATCACAGAGACACAAGGAGACCTGACTCCTAGCTTAGGAAACACGAAGAACAGGCCCCGCCCACTTGGACATTAAACCCCTTTATACCCTGTACCTGTGTGTTCAATTTCCTGTCAGTGGACGCTGGCCCTTTAAGAGAGGGTCAATGACCGCGCGCGCGCCCTAATGCGCATGCGCGAGGCCCGGGTGCCAGAAGCCAGGGCAGGGAGCGGTGTATAGGAAGCAGGGGAGCCGGCCTGGAGCAGGGCTGCCGACGGGCGCCGGGAGCGGGGACCGGGCCGCCTGGGGACCGCAGGTGGTGGAGGCTGGAGACCGTGGAGCGGGGGATGTCTGCCAGAGGAGCCGGGGAGCGAAGCAGGGGACCCGGAGAGCGTGACAATAGGTTTCCAAAAGGTTAGAATTCTGAAAAGATTCCCTCCATACTTTTCTGAAGATGGTGCTCTAGTGTATTCAAGCGATGTTCCTGTGCTGATGGAAAATGTAACATTAAGTACAATGTGAGCGAGTGGAGACACGTCATTGTTTCATCCAAAAAGTCTGAAAGCTGTGCTACTGCTCAATGGCAGTAAGTATTCTTCAGTGTGTGTAGGGCATGTGTCGCGGGCAGAGGGGCCACGCACGCTACGCTCGGGTTCGGGGACTTCTGCTGCTGCTGCTGCTCGGTGGCTCGAGCGGAGGGCCAGATCCGGGGACTCGAGCAGCGCTCCTCGCCCACGAGTGAAAAGGGGGTGGTTTGTTTGGGGAGATAGTTAGTGACGTCACCCACAGGTCGTGGTGATAATGGGCACCACCACTGCTGGTGACGGGGATCCCGGGAGCGATGGCAGGGAGCAGCTAGGATGTTGGTTCCCCCTCCGTGGGTAGGGGTTGGTGATCCCGGGGCCCGGTGGCGGTACGGGGAGGCTGGATGGCTGGGGTGTACGTACCGAGGGAGCCCGTTTGCCCGCAGGCGCTGGCCCTTGGATCTCTAGCCTATGGCGGTGGCTTTTTATCCTCACGGTGTGGACGGTTGCCTTCTGTCGGGTCTTGGGTGTTAGGGAACCCCTGGGATTCCGGTCACTCTCGGATTTGACCATTGTCGGCGGCTCCTAGCCTGGTCAGGGTCCAATGGCCCTGCCTTTGTGCTTGGTACAGATCCGCTCACCGGTTCAGTTCCCCTCGGGTCACCGCCCGTCCCCGGTCCTACGGTTCAGCTGACTTGTACCACCTCCTGCAGACGGCCACCACCGTCTGCCGACCTTGCTGACAGTGCCTGGGCTCCTACCCAGACACTAACAGTTTCTGTCCTCTCACTTTCCACTACAAAACTAAACTAACTGCTTTTCCCGCCTCCAGGCCTGTGAACTCCTCGGTGGGTGGGGCCAACCGCCTGGCTCCGCCCCACCTGGTGTGGACATCAGACCCTGGAGGAGGCAACAAGGATTTTGTGTGACTGATGTAGACTATCCAGGGGAGGGGGTGTGTGTGATTTTGTGTTTGTGACTACCTGGCTAGTCCAGGGCGTCACACATGCTATGCACTTGGAAGAAAGCTGTGAGAATTTAGACTTTATTCTCAAGAAACTTAACTACAAGGAGCATGGATGGTCAATATGTGGTGGTCTAAAAATGTTCTCATTGCTTCTTGGGCAGCAAGGAGGATATATTAAATACCCATGCTGTTCTGCCTCATGGCAGCCTGCTAATAGTCATTCATTGAAATTTCTGTTACAACCCCTAGAGGTCATTGTTATTCTTTTGAATTGCTGAGTTTCCCTTTAAGCTAAATGTATTCTGGGTAAGGAATGCCTCCCTGAGCTGAGAAGAAGCCTGCAGCCATTTTCTCTTTGGATTTGTCAGGAAAGGACATGCCGACTTACCTCTCTGTACATTCACCCCTGCCTAGTGTAATCCGGTGAGCAAAGCAAATTACATGTGTTAGTGATAGAATCCTAGATGGAAGAGTGTAGTAAATGCATTGTACATTGTACTTCTACACCTTTAGTGTCATCCCTGTCTTGTTTGTCTAGATAAGATTTCTATGTATTGCAGATGCAGTGACCTTTCACCTACATTCTCGTAAGAACTGCATCTCATGTACTGTTATGCTATGTTAACTCTGTATTAACACTGTACTGACTGTAATCATTTTCTTGTTATAGTTTTTACTCGTATAAAACAGTATCTTGGATATACCGTATTCTGTCTTCAACTGCATCTTGGATATTCCTATATTCACTGTATATTCCATGTATACTGCAATCAAGTTCACGTTACCAGCTAATAAATCAAGGCTATTGAACTCCACAGTCTGTTTATTTGAAATGTGAACTAGGGTTTAGCTGTATGCTAGAGATTCACAGCATTACGTAAAAGAAGGCAGAACACATGCTTTTTGTGTGAATTGGAAAGCCAGGTTAGGACTCTTCACTGGAGCAAAAAAAATTGGCCAACAAGAACATCTTTGTAACCGGGACTCAAGAACATTGTTGCATAAAGCTTAGTTGATCCCACCTAAAGTTCTCTTGCCACCACTCCACTGTAAGCTTGGACTGATGAAGCTGTTTGTGAAAGCGCTACTGAAAGAAGGAGAGATGTTTAAGTACCTGTGTACCAAGTTTCAGGGACTGTCAGAATCAAGTCTGAAGGAAGGTGTGATGCCCTGGCAAAACCAGGTAGTTACAGATAGGCCCCCGCACAACACCTTTCCTCACTTAGGAAACACACAGCCGACCTGAAACCCTAGTCACCTAGGACCCTGAAGCCAGGACCGAAACCAGCGGCCTAGCTAATTAAATGATTGAGGGCAGGATTATAGGTCCTATCCCACCTAAAGTCCCTCAAAGAAGACAACAGCCCACTGATAGGGATAAGGCCACCGCCAGGGCCCTTAGATCCCACGGGCCAGCGCCTGCGGGCACGGCTCCTTAGGCCATATCCAGCCGGGAGCGGACTCCTGAGTTCCAGACCAGGCAGTCCACCATACACAAAAACAAGTGCAGAGTAAAGGACAGCGACCACCAGCCTGGGTGGGGGACCTGAATGCAACCGGCCGGGGCGGCAGGCCACCAGCACCTTTGGTTTACCGAAAGACTCGTGTGATTCATTTACTGTGAGTAACCAAACATCCCCCTGCTTGCTCAGGCGCGCCGGCCCTTGCCATCTCCATACCCTGCACAAAGACACTGGGCCCCGGGGCAATCATCCCTACACACGGAGGGGTTAACATCCAGCTGCCACTACATCTCTCCCGGGTATCCCATAACGGCAGCGGTGGTGTCCCACCTCACCACACACCGTTGGTGGCGTCACAAACTTAATACGGCCTAGCCCATACATCTACATTCCTCCTTTTATTCGACATGTCCGCGAGACCCCCGGGTCGAGCCACTCTCTTAGAAGGTCTGGATCCGACCAACGGCGGCTGCTGGCACAGGGGCAGCACAAAAGCATTTTTGTGGGTTCGGATATTCAGAAACCCATGAATGAAGGATGACGTGTTTTAAACAATAATGAAAACTGTTGAAAAAAGGGCTTGGGACTCTTTGAAAGAAGCAATAAATACGTTTCTAGGTAACAACAAAGAATCAAAATTTAAGTCCATCGTTGAGAACATGCTGAAACGTTTCAAAGCCTTGGGTTGTCTAATGAATTTGAAGTTACATTTTTTACATTCCTATTTGGACTACTTGTCTGAAAACCTTGGTGCTGGTGGGAAGAACAAGAAGGTTTTCATCGGAATATCAAGGAGATGGAACGACGATACCAAAGTAAATGAAACGTGAACATGATTGCCGGATGCTTCACAGAGAAGATCCACAGGCCTTCTATAAGAGAAAAGGGGGATTTAGAGAAAAGGAAAAAGTGCAAGAATAAATTTCTAATAAAGTTGCAGAATGACTGTACAATAAATAAATGTATTTTATATATAAAATTGTGAATATTTTTGGTTACAATAAGTATTTTTCTTGTTCATGTCACTTGTATGTAACTTCACACATGGATTGTACAAAATCAATATTTGATGGTTAAAAAAAAATATTTATTTTTTTTTTAAATCAGGACATTAGAAAACATAATAATCAGTCACTGGATTTGAAGTTTCATAAACCAAAATTTTACATAGCTGTGTAATTTGTCGGGCACCCACCGACAATAGAATAGCGCCAGATTTAGGAAGCTGGCTGAGGTCTGCAAAGTCTGTAGCCAGGTGACAAAATTGTCCAACCTGGGTTTCTTCCTTAAGTAGTCTCTGGTATGATGATATGGCATAATCCTGGCAGCCGGAGTCGAAATCCCTAGATTGCGGTTATGATCTCCAATCGGAATTGGAGCCCCTAGATTGAAGCCATGTAGCCAAGTGATCCTCTAGTTGAAGCCAAAGTCCCTAGACCGAGTCCACAAGGCATCAAGCTGCATGGATAATGTTCATTTAAATGATGTGGATAGAAAGACTGAAGATATCTACATGTAGTCTGAAATCCATCATGAATCAATACTATTTTACACAGTCATAAGCAGCCCATGGGCATTCACCTGCATTCAAACCAATAACAGCTCATAGACCAGACAATCCATCTACCACTGGACCAAAGACAGGAAGTTAAATCCACTGCCTGCGGTAACCAACTTAATCCTATAGGCTACTCACACAACAAACCCAACAGAAAGGAAAAAAACATGGCTTCGATTATCCATCCAATGAAAACGCATAACCATTGTGAGCCATTGGACAATGCAATTGGACACTTGGTGACATGGTGCACGGCCCAATGAATCAAGTCTTTACTTCATCTTCACGGTTTAAGCCCTTGGGTTCTAATATGCCCAGAGTACATATCCAGAAAGATTCTCTTTCTTTGAGCTAAACACAAGTCAACAATACATTGTAAGCAGATTCTATTACCAGTCCCACACCATTTTGTGACGCATAATCACACAGTGATCCAATTAAGATTCCAAGTCATCGAACATGTCCAAGCCATACGCAGAGGAGGCAATAGAATTAGGAAGCTCAAAGAAAGGGAATCTTTCTGGATATATACTCTGGGCACATTGGAACCCAAAGGCTTAAACCATGAATATGAAGTACAGACTTGATTCATTGGGCCATGCATGGACATAATGGACATAATTCTAATAGGCAGGACAGGTAATAAGGAGCACAAGTTATATGCTAAAATGTGTTGTGTGACAAGACAGACACAGGAAAGGACATGATAACAGGTGTAGGGACCAACAAGGTGAGACAAGGGGTATCAGGATAGGGTCAAGTAGGTATGAATGTAGTAATGGGGCAGGCATAGAGAATTGTATGTGAATGTGAATTACAATAAATCACTAAGGAAAGGAATATGTGAGTGTGTGCCTAATGTAAACTAATATTGTACTGGCAAAATTATAGATGGAAAGGGAGAAGGGGAGGGGGGAGAGAGGAGGCTGTAATTGACTACAAGGGTATGAGTTATGAGTGATCATAGGGATAGTGTTACATAAGTGGAAATACCTATGGAGGACCGGATGTGTAAGCGCATACCTTATACAAACCTATAGAGTGCTGATGGGTGAGAGTGTGATGTTAGATATAAGACATCCTATAGTGAATAGTGAGCCGTAATCAAGTGCAACAGGGATATTTCACGTGACTATGGGAACCTGGAAGGTAAAGAAAGGGGAGAAAAAACTGTTAGACAAGGTAATCAGACATAATGTAACCAGTTGATCAGACATGATCACCTGGTTTGAGACCCCCTGCCTTACACTATATAGATATCATGTTCATTCCCCATCTATCTTGCTCAGGAGAGCATCTCCCTCCCCCGGCACCAAGAGCAGCTCATACTGAATTGTTACATTGACTAGTAACACTGCACACAGAAATGCACCTTAATATTCCACTGTTAACCCTTTCCTCCCTGCAGTAACACACAACTCCTCACCTTGATATCATGGTGATTTATGGTCAGAATGACTTCAATGCGATCAGTGATTTCTATTCTAGCTCTGCTCACATAGATTTTATATCCACACTCAACTATAGGCCGTTCTTCATATTTTGGGGGCTTTTAGTCAGATATACTAGTTTGTGCCTGTATAGTATTGGTGTAGATGGGAGTGTAGGGCATGGGTTACATGGCACTGTGGTGGAATACTGATGGGAGGTATTGGTGCTGTGTTTGATGCTTCTACTGGGTATTTTCCTACAAATACTGGAACAGCTCACTGCTTAGAATGATCCTTCCCAGCTCTATAATATATTATATATACCCCACAATGCAGGCTCACACACACATTTGTCTCAAGTGTGTTGTAGGGACACAGATACAGTCTTGGTCATGTGACTAAAGGCTACTTTACACACTGCGATATCGGTCCCGATATCGCTAGTGTGGGTACCCGCCCCCATCTGTTGCGCGACACGGGCAAATCGCTGCCCATGCCGCACAACACCGACCAGACCCGTCACACATACTTACCTGCCCGGCGACGTCGCTGTGTCCGGCGAACCGCCTCCTTTCTAAGGGGGCGGTCCGTGCGGCGTCACAGCGACGTCACTGAGCGACCGCCCAATAGCAGCGGAGGGGCGGAGATGAGTGGCCGGAACATCCCGCCCACCTCCTTCCTTCCTCATAGCGGCTGGGAGGCAGGTAAGGAGAGGTTCCTCGTTTCTGCGGTGTCACACGGAGCGATGTGTGCTACCGCAGGAGCGACGAACTACATCGTTACTGCTGCAGTAACGATAATCGAGAATGGAGACCCATGTCACCGATGAGCGATTTTGCACGTTTTTGCAACGATGCAAAATCGCTCATCGGTATCACACGCAGCAACATCGCTAATGCGGCCGGATGTGCGTCACAAATTCCGTGACCCCAACGACTCCGCATTAGCGATGTCGCAGCGTGTAAAGCCCCCTTTAGTGGGAGTGGTGTACAGGGTCTTAGCAGTAAAGAGTATTCCATATTTCTGCCAGATACCCACAGAGATATTGAAATCTGAAAAAAGAGACTTCTGCTCATTGAAGGTAAGAACTACTCACATAGCGTTCAACTCCACAGCAAACGAGTGCTCTAGCACTGGCATCTCAGCAGGGATATTCCCCTACTACACATGTGTGTCTAGGTCACTGTGACAGTTTACAGGACATAACTCAGGGCACCTAGACAGAAGGCAGAGGGACTACTTTCTATTTCTGGTGTAGAGCTTAGTACAATATATATATATTTATACTATTACATGGGACACATGTACCTTGTATTACCATTATTCGCTGTATATGAACCCCTTTTCTCCGGGCATTATTTGTCTATAGCATTTTTCACGAACCTGAGGCAACTGAGAACCCTTCAGTGAAGGAATTCCACTAACCCTCACAATACCTACCAGGGGCCTCCCTGCAGTAACTCAGGTAGTTGTACCCATTCTCTTTCCGCATTCTATGTGTTCTTCTTCTTTCTTCTTTTTTTTCTTTTTTCTTCTTTTTATTTCTATCATGTAGTTCAGGGGTTTATAGATATATGTCCTGCATCTCATATTTCCTTTAGTGGTGCTTCTTACCCATTCTCATATCATTTACCCTAGTATTTCATGATCCTGAGGCGACTGAGAACCCTTTAATAAAGGAATCCTTTTTCACCTGAATTGTCAAGTGATACTTACCAGTGACTATCACGTAATGTTACAGGTAGTTCCATTTTCTTCCTCTTCTTTCTCTCCTTTCTTCTTTGTCACACGGTCCATTGTGTTATAGCCCACGTGTCATGATAACACTTGTACCATCTTTTCATTTAGATTCCACCTACAATTATTTACCGATTCCAGTTCTGGAATAGGCTTTCATCATCTACTCACTAGAATTCTCAAGTTCATAAGGTACTGAGACATATACATGTTCACACCATTATAAAGAACAAAGTATAAACATTGAGGTTTTTCTCACACCCATGTTCCTGTGTTCTTTGATATGATATGTGTTCATTTCCTTCACTATATAGGATTGCAAGTTTTCCATTTGTACCTTAATGGCAATGACGCTATACAATTGAACACATATCATCCTGTTATCCATATAGGTGTGTATTTACCTGCTTGACTATTTTTGGCTGTTTGATCCAGAATGTTTCTCCAGATAGGTCATGTGGAAATTTTCTTTCCTCAGTACAAATGTTTTCACTATGGCTTTGGAAAATTTTTTTGTATGTGCATCATGGTCATTTGACCCATTGTACTCTCAAGTAGCAATATATTGTACTGTTATGTTGTACTATGTACTAATTACGTGTTTATATGGTTTTGTAACCCTTTATGATCTTAGATAACTTTATCCTTGATAAAGACCTAAAAACAAGCTCGAAACGTTGGATGAATTATCCTTTTGCACAAATAAAGAATTTTCAGCATTCTAAGAGTTCTTTTCTTACGTTATTGATCACTATAGTGTGCCAGAGCTATTTCTATTGAATTGACTCTTATTTTTTCTGACCACCTGCTATATACACAGTGAGCCAGACATATTCAATTTTCATTCAGAAGGCAGAGGGAAGCCTTAGCAGCTGAGCCTATATCTTGGCTTGTGAGCATTAGAACAGGCCGGCGATTACAGGGTAACATGAAAAATGTCCAGCTTGCATTATGACTAGAACATGACAATATCCTTTTAAGTACTAACCTATGATGCGTTCCTAAGCAGTTGATGTTATATGTTCTACATTTCATTTTCTGCATACTTTCCAAGTAGTAGAATTTGCAGAGCAAAAACAAGGAGAATGGTGCTTTTTGCAGCCGCCGCCCACTGCAATGAATCTGAATAACTCCTCCTTTTGGGCACAAGCACCTCCCCTCCCCCTTGCAGTCTTTCCAATTCATGATACAAAAAGACGGACGGACAGGACAGGACAGGACCATCTGCCTGACTTTCCGTCACTGCCACCCTTTGCCATCCTTGCCCGTAGAAAGCCCTTTCATCATCCCCAAACCCTAATCTTTTCCCTTCCCTTCCCAGCTGCGTCTCACTCCCTTTCATTAGGAAGTGAGCGCAGCCTTTTCTCCGTTCTGCACATGCGCGACGTTAAACACAAATGCGCAGGCGTGCGTTCCATTAGCCTCACTGCATTCCACTCCCATACAGGAAGTGGGCACAGCTATTACTACGGTCGCACATAAAAGAACCCACGGCCACCACTGCACATAGCTGACTCCACCACAGGACACCCACTTCTACACCAACGCAGGTAAGACAGGATCGGCACCTCTATGCTCCCGTTACAATCAGGCTCAGTCACCATGTGATAACGCTCTCAACTCTTTAGTTGCAGGCTCCCCTTGCTTCACCTCCACTGGCTGTGCTGCCATTTCCTCTCCCACCTGGAAGGTATACTTTATTCCACTATTTTCCTGTTTCTCTCTTCCCCCTTTTCCCATAACCTACTTTTATCTGCATTTGTGGGGTATCTATATGCTATTTACATCATAGTTTTATTCATTAATATGGAAGGGAAGAGTGCCCATGAGAGTGTTGAACTGCGGAGAGCAAAAGATTAAGCTGCTCCGATTTGCCACCATTGATAAGCTGTTCTCAGTAGATACACATGCTATCCAAACAGCAGCATCCACCATTGCTTCAGCCCACCCATTCAGTGACAGCTCACCAAGTCAGCCAGAGGAGTGGTGTAAGGAATTACACGTAGGCACTGACTCCACACCTTCACATCACAAGAAGGGGGTCTACAGGCTAGTGCAAGAATACGAGCAAGTCTTCAGCAAACATCCGCTAGACTTTTGAAAAATAAAAGGGGTCAAACACTACATCCCCACAAGTGCACACCCACCCATCAAAGAGAGATATAAGCCAAATCTACCTGCACATTACCAGTGTACCAAGGACATGTTGAGCAACATGAAGGAGGCTGGGGTTATCCGTGACAGTTGTAGCCTCTGGGCAGCTCCGTTGGTCCTGTTAAAGAAGAAGGACAGCACCACTCCCCTGTATTGAGGAATAGCTAGCTGCATTGACAACTGCAAATTATTTTTCTACCCTTGATCTCACTAGTCACTATTGGCAAGTGTCCGTTGCTGAGGCAGACCGGGAGAAGACCGCCTTTGCCACCCCGATGGGTCTCTGCGAGTTCAAAAGCATGCCCTTCGAGCTGTGCAATTTGCCAGGAACCTTCCAGAGGCTGATGGAATGCTGCTTGGGACACCGAAACTTTGAAACGGTACTGCTATACCTTTATGATGTTATTGTTTATTCTAACGCAAACAAGATTTTAGGGTGTATAAAAAGGGAGATTAGATCCGATGATCCCAACGTATTGTTACCCCTCTATAAATCACTTGTAAGGCCACATCTGGAATATGGGGTAAAGTCCTGAGCAGGTTGATAACCATTGGTTTGAGCATGGTAGGGTGTAGTACGCATCTTCCTGCATCGGTAAAAGCTGCAGAAGTCCTTGAAGATTTCCGCTTCAAAGGCAGTGCCTTGATCTGTGAGGACTCTCTCTGAGTAGCCATGAGGTCTGCATAAGTGTGCTTGGAAGACCTTCGCTGCAGTATGGGCCATTAGATCTTTGACTTGTACCACAACCATAAATCTCGAGTAGTTGTCTACCATCGTAAGTGCATACGTGAGCTCACCTCGATATTCTGCAACAAAACTCCCTTTTTCGATTTCAGTTTCAGCAAACACTCCTCTTCCTGTAGAAAATATTTATCATTACCTAAGACAGTCATTCTAATGCATGACAATATTAAGGCAATTTAGTTAAAACTTGTTTTAACTCACCTTTAAGGGGATTGATGTATTTCATGGTCAATCCAGGTTTGTCAGTGATGGCACTGACATAATGTATGGCGTCTTTTTCGGGCGTTATCCTTTGCCTTTTCATTGTGAAAATCCAGTTGCCTATATCAAAGCAAATTCTACTACTTGGAAAGTATGCAGAAAATGAAATGTAGAACATATAACATCAACTGCTTAGGAACGCATCATAGGTTAGTACTTAAAAGGATATTGTCATGTTCTAGTCATAATGCAAGCTGGACATTTTTCATGTTACCCTGTAATCGCCGGCCTGTTCTAATGCTCACAAGCCAAGATATAGGCTCAGCTGCTAAGGCTTCCCTCTGCCTTCTGAATGAAAATTGAATATGTCTGGCTCACTGTGTATATAGCAGGTGCCCAGAAAAAATAAGAGTCAATTCAATAGAAATAGCTCTGGCACACTATAGTGATCAATAACGTAAGAAAAGAACTCTTAGAATGCTGAAAATTCTTTATTTGTGCAAAAGGATAATTCATCCAACGTTTCGAGCTTGTTTTTAGGTCTTTATCAAGGATAAAGTTATCTAAGATCATAAAGGGTTACAAAACCATATAAACACGTAATTAGTACATAGTACAACATAACAGTACAATATATTGCTACTTGAGAGTACAATGGGTCAAATGACCATGATGCACATACAAAAAAATTTTCCAAAGCCATAGTGAAAACATTTGTACTGAGGAAAGAAAATTTCCACATGACCTATCTGGAGAAACATTCTGGATCAAACAACCAAAAATAGTCAAGCAGGTAAATACACACCTATATGGATAACAGGATGATATGTGTTCAATTGTATAGCGTCATTGCCATTAAGGTACAAATGGAAAACTTGCAATCCTATATAGTGAAGGAAATGAACACATATCATATCAAAGAACACAGGAACATGGGTGTGAGAAAAACCTCAATGTTTATACTTTGTTCTTTATAATGGTGTGAACATGTATATGTCTCAGTACCTTATGAACTTGAGAATTCTAGTGAGTAGATGATGAAAGCCTATTCCAGAACTGGAATCGGTAAATAATTGTAGGTGGAATCTAAATGAAAAGATGGTACAAGTGTTATCATGACACGTGGGCTATAACACAATGGACCGTGTGACAAAGAAGAAAGGAGAGAAAGAAGAGGAAGAAAATGGAACTACCTGTAACATTACGTGATAGTCACTGGTAAGTATCACTTGACAATTCAGGTGAAAAAGGATTCCTTTATTAAAGGGTTCTCAGTCGCCTCAGGATCATGAAATACTAGGGTAAATGATATGAGAATGGGTAAGAAGCACCACTAAAGGAAATATGAGATGCAGGACATATATCTATAAACCCCTGAACTACATGATAGAAATAAAAAGAAGAAAAAAGAAAAAAAAGAAGAAAGAAGAAGAACACATAGAATGCGGAAAGAGAATGGGTACAACTACCTGAGTTACTGCAGGGAGGCCCCTGGTAGGTATTGTGAGGGTTAGTGGAATTCCTTCACTGAAGGGTTCTCAGTTGCCTCAGGTTCGTGAAAAATGCTATAGACAAATAATGCCCGGAGAAAAGGGGTTCATATACAGCGAATAATGGTAATACAAGGTACATGTGTCCCATGTAATAGTATAAATATATATATATTGTACTAAGCTCTACACCAGAAATAGAAAGTAGTCCCTCTGCCTTCTGTCTAGGTGCCCTGAGT